>NC_092230.1:34906354-34933854 GCF_036320965.1 Panulirus ornatus
TGTCTCCCTCATCACGGCATCCCACACTCACAGACTGCGTGTGAGGGACAAGAGTCTCTGTGTAAGAGATATGGAGAGATTGGACCTCCCTACCACCACCACTCATCTCTCCTCCCTCGCCCCATCCTCCTCCTCCTCCTCCTCCGTCACATCAAGCACAGAGGCCCCACGCCCTCCCGCGCCCTCCCTCCCTCCCCCCAACCCCCCCCCTTCCAGTAAATTACCCCTCCCTCCCTCCCTCCCTCCCTCCCTCCCTCCCTCCCTCCGCGGTAATGTTTCCCGGCAGAAGGAGGAGGGACACACGATTGCCGGAAACGTCCGGGAAACGGCGATTATTTTCGCATTATGCAGATCTGAGCGATTTATGCCACCTTCGACACCCGCCAGGGCCGGGGGGGGGGGGGGGAGGAGGAGGAGGAGGAAGAGGGGAAAAAAAGAACAAATAAGATAAAAGATATAGAACTTCCCTCTCCGCAGACCTCCCGATATTTGTAGGATTTCAATACACTGGTTACTAATATTCCTCCAGAAGATTTCAGGGGGGGTTCTCTCTCTCTCTCTCTCTCTCTCTCTCTCTCTCTCTCTCTCTCTCTCTCTCTCTCTCTCTGTCAAAGGTTTTTTTTTGGCGGGATGAGAGTGCTATACCGCTGCTGGGCGGGGGATAAAGATGTGTGTTTTCTTCGTCCATATATTCGATGTTTCCCTCACGGTGGTTGGTCAAGGCCTGCCCTAGTGTTCGGTAATTGGTCATCCCGAGGCGACACGGACGAGCTCCCTGGTCATTAGTGGTCAAGACGATTCGTAGATCATCATTCTTACGTCTCGTGAGTAATTCTTCGGGTATCGAACGTGTGGACTCACGCTTTGTTCCCAGACAAATTATCAAAACAGATTTTTTTTTGTACAGTAAACACAGACATAACAGATTTAACCAGCGGAGTGTGTACATGAGTTGCCTTCATTAAGCGGGATAATTACTTGCTATTTCAGACATTTTAATTAGAACTACATATTTTACTTTCCCCCCCCCCCCCCTTTTCCCTGCATCGATGATGGAATGGTGGTGGTTGCTGATCCACAAACGACTGGTCAGGATCGTCCGTGGGGGGAAAACGATCGTTCACAGGAGGAGGAGGGGGGGGGGGACACGGCCACACACCAAACATCGCTGGCTGTCGAACCTCAAAAGAAACTTTCGTTTTGATGTCTAAGTTCTGTAGCTCAGCTGTGGGACGTCTCTAACTTCCCCCGTGCCTCACGTTCAGATGGCTAAGTTTCAGGCCTTCAAGATGTTACACCTAAGTCCAGGACTTTCCAAGTTCCTTTCTTCACGTTCTGCCTACCAGTGACATCTTTATGATCTGAACGTGGGGAAATTTTTGTAAAGTTCCTGCCATCAAGTTCTGATTATTTTACCAGCCTCTTCTTCAAGTTCCTGTCACTCGCACCTCCCAACTTGAGCAACTACCTGCCTAGTCCCGCCTCCAAACTTCCGCCTCCAGTCTTCAGTCGCTCCTCGAAACTCACCTCGTGCATATCTCTCGTTCTTTGGTCTGAAAGATCCCATACCTGAGTTTCAGGTCTCGATCAGTCCATGTATGAGGGTCTTGGGTCTCGATCAGTCCCTATACAGGGATAGTCATGGACAGTGGGTCCTTTATAACACCCCTTCTATAATAATGCTGCTGGATCGTACACTGTGGGTTAACCCACTTTATAAGGGTGTTGATGGACTGTGGGCGTCCAACGGACCATCCCCTGTATAAGGGTATTAGATAGTAGTAATCCCTGGACCGACCCATGTACACAAGAGCGATGGCGGGCGGGCGCTCCTGGATCAGCCAAAATGTAAAGGTGTTTGTATCGGGCCATCAAATATACCTTTCCCTGCCAGACCCAAGTGATGGCCCCGGCCTGAGCCAGGGTTAAAAGAACAACACAGACGCAATGTTTATGCTCAAGAAGGAACCTAATTAACTTTTTTTCCCTCATTTTGCTTTTCCTTTGAATGTTGTCGTGAAGGAGGGAGTCCAGCCATATATCGAGAGAGATACATTACTTCGTGGAAACGTTCGAGGATGACCCTGGGGGTCATGTTAAGCTACGAGGGTGAGGTGTATGCCTCACACTTCAACAAGCTTACTCCCCCACCTCACACCTCAGCATACTCACCCCCTCGCCTCACACTTCAGTAACCTATCCTCACAAAGCCTCCCATCCCCAACAAACCAACACCGGTACGACCCGAGAAGGCACTAAACCACCGCTCTGTCAACCAGGAGCGTTAACATGACCACGCCGGACATACTCCCATCTTGAAACTTACGACCCCGAGACATGCGAGAGTTACACTTCCTGGTCCCAGCTCTCGACTCCACCCTACCCTCACAACACAGTGGACACCGGGGTCAGCCAGCGGCATCACAAGACCCCCTCCTGCCCAGGATGCAACCTTCCTACTGACGACACACAACACTTACTTCCGTATTGTTCTCCACACACACACACACACACACACACACACACACACACACACACACACACACACAACACAGTCCTTCACCTGAGGTCTCGCCCGGTGGACGCGGCTGGCTTTATGAGCGCTGCAGGAGCTCCATGAAAGCATAGATATATATATATATATATATATATATATATATATATATATCAACACAAACTTTCTTGTCTCTTTTACCGTGGCTTTAAAATGCCATCTTTTTTATTCATCTTTTAACAATTTTATTAATATCTGGTTTCAATTAGCGTTTGAAAGCGCCATTCTGTCGGGATCTTTTAAAATATATGTTCTTTGTGTGATTTTTTTTCACTAAACATTTCATTTAAGCTTGCGTTTAATGAGTTTTTGATAAACATATGGAATTCTATGTCTTTCTTAAAGAAAGTTAGTGATAATATATATATATATATATATATATATATATATATATATATATATATATATATATATATATAATGAAGTCATAACGTGGAAACAACGATCTCATAAAGTCCTATCTTGAACTACGTAATGTGCACACCTGCAGTATACGAAACATCTTTTTCAAACTTAGAGACAATTGCATTAGAGGAAAATTATAGTATGATCCGGATCTCTGAACCTTAGTTCTTTATTGCAAATAGAGACTTCCTCGCGTAACATGCAATTCCAGACCACATTTTATGCAGTAGCGACGGGGAATAATGGAGACGTCGGTGTCTTGCTCTTCGTTAAAGCTGATCGTATCCGCGAACTGCAAAATGGTGCAACAGTTAATATCGACGCCATTTTATCTTTTTTGTAGTGGAAGATGAAGATCCGGTTGGTCAGAGACGTTAACTACTGGATTGGTATTGCTGGTAGTGGTTCCCCGTCTTGTTTGAGAATGGTTAGACGTAACAGATGGAGTAATGCAGACACCAGCTTTTGGGATCAAATTTCTCTCGGTGATGTTGGCCTGCGTTGGAACTATATAGGAAACCCAGCAAACGGCTCTAACCTGGATGATGAAAACCCACGACATATACTGAGTGCCTACCGCCTCCAGCTGATACACACAAACTGACAGAGTGAGCTCACACGAGGCAAATGAATTTGAATATAAGAATGAAAATGAAAAAAAAGATTAGATCAGCTAAAGCATGTACACAAACGAGGAATCAGACTTGGATGAAACAATCCCTGATGACCTGGAGGTAAGCGAGGCTGCACTTACGTTAAAAAGGCGAGAAAAATTCCAGTTTTTTTTTATATATATACGTACAGCATCTGAATTCAGGCCTAAATGAAGTAATCCTCATTTACTATATAGTTCACTGATGCGTCCCCACCATGTATACTGTGTTCAGTCTTGGTCAACTTGCACAAAGTGAGAGATAGATAGATAGATAGATAGATAGAGATAGATAGAAGAGAAGAAGAAGAAGAAGAGAGAGAGAGAGAGAGAGAGAGAGAGAGAGAGAGAGAGAGAGAGAGAGAGAGAGAGAGAGAGAGAGAGAGAGAGCAACCGGGGACCTTTCACGACGATTCCTTGCCATAAAAACAAAATCAATTGCTACGAGAGCCAGCGAGAAGATCTAAACTAGTCCAGTTAATCGCCCGATTGCGAGGTGATTCAACACAACGTGATGACAACCATGGAAATGCTTCCACAGTCTTGATACAAGCAGCTCCTCATGTCACCTCCATCAGTCTGATCTCAGTCTCAACCATGAGTACAGACTCGTCGGCAGAGCCTGCACAATTACTGATACATGAGGAACGATTGACCAGCGAGCGATGTTGGTGGCAACACTACCACCTACGTTAGGAAAGAGAGACATTTAGTGTATCTACCTCGCCCCAGAACCACACTCTTCGTGGCCCATAGTGGGTAGGTCACACACTCGTGTGTTGACATTTTGAACTCTACCATGGACGCTTACGTGACGCATCTTTCTGCCAACACTGGCCTCCTCAAATGCTCCTTAATGTTTTGTTTTTCCTCTCTCTTCTGCCTTCCTTCAGAGGTCATGACCTGGAAGAAGGACCTTACTGACGTCATGATGACCTGGAGGACAGATCTCATGGAAGTCATGACCTGGGAGGTAGTGATGCACACTACATCAAACTCCTCGTCATCTACGCACGTCATCTACGCTCGTCATCTTCGCTCGTCATCTACGCTCGTCATCTTCGCTCGTCATCTACGCTCGTCATCTAGGCTCGTCATCTACGCTCGTCATCTACGCTCGTCATCTACCAATCGTCATCCTCCAAAATCCCATCTTGTGTCTCGTGCATGTGTTCCACACTTCCCCTTCAGGTGTTTTACACACCTGGAGGACCAAGGGTTGTGGCACCTGTCTGGCCTCATGCTGGTCACCTGGGTCATATATATATATTTCCATCAGATCTTTTTTCTCCTATAGTTTTCCCCTCGGTATAATGGGTTACGGGACCGTAACTCTAGCTGGGAGGCTACCAGTTACGGGATCGTATGTCTAGTTAGGTGTCTACGGGACCGTACATTGTCCTCCCGTCATTAGGGTAACAGTAGCAAAAGATGTTACGTGAAGCCACGTAGTGTGCTACCTATGTGATGGTGGCGGGGCTGGTCAGATCACCTCATACGAGGTTAAGCCAGGTCAGGTCAGGTCAGGTCAGGTCATGTAATGTCAATTCAGGTTACAGTGTCTATCCAGCCCACATCTATCCTCCTAACCCAGCTGGACAGTCCCTCCTCAGTCATCTCAAAACAACCGAATGACATCAGAGCTCCTTAAAACTCTACCATTCCCACTTTTCGTGAGAATTCCCTCACCCATTCCCATTCCAGGCCAGTCATTCCCACCCTTATGAGAGGGAGGGAATCCCTGGTGTTGGGGGACATTCCTTTCTTCTCTCAAACGTCCTTCCATCATCACTATAAAGTTCACTTTACTGTCCAGTGAGAGGCAGTGTGCGACCCGAGTCAATGACGTCCATAATGACCTATTTTCCCGTCGTTTTTGTATGGATTCATCGACCTTAAACAAAACGAAGTCGTGAAAAATGAGCTAAACGGCGGGTTGTGTCTTTGTTCTGGTGCGACTGGTGAGGGGTCCGTCTGGATGGTGAGGGTCTGGATGGTGGGGGGACCATCTGGATGGTGAGGGGTCCGTCTGGATGGTGAGGGGTCCGTCTGGATGGTGAGGGGTCCGTCTGGATGGTGAGGGGACCGTCTGGATGGTGAGGGGTCCGTCTGGATGGTGAGGGGTCCGTCTGGATGGTGAGGGGTCCGTCTGGATGGTGAGGGGTCCGTCTGGATGGTGAGGGGTCCGTCTGGATGGTGAGGGGACCGTCTTGATGGTGAGGGGTCCCTCTGGATGGTGAGGGGTCCGTCTGGATGGTGAGGGGTCCGTCTGGATGGTGAGGGGTCCGTCTGGATGATGAGGGGACCATCTGGATGGTGAGGGGACCATCTGGATGGTGAGGGGTCCATCTGGATGGTGAGGGGTCCGTCTGGATGGTGAGGGGTCCGTCTGGATGGTGAGGGGTCCGTCTGGATGGTGAGGGGACCATCTGGATGGTGAGGGGTCCGTCTGGATGGTGAGGGGACCATCTGGATGGTGAG
This sequence comes from Panulirus ornatus, assembly GCF_036320965.1. Lineage (NCBI taxonomy): Eukaryota > Metazoa > Arthropoda > Malacostraca > Decapoda > Palinuridae > Panulirus > Panulirus ornatus. Next base: position 34,912,447 of record NC_092230.1, read on the forward strand.
GGGTCCATCTGGGTGGTGAGGGGGTCCGTCTGGATGGTGAGGGGTCCGTCTGGATGGTGAGGGGACCATCTGGATGGTGACGGGGTCCGTCTGGATGGTGAGGGGTCCGTCTGGATGGTGAGGGGTCCGTCTGGATGGTGAGGGGTCCGTCTGGATGGTGAGGGGTCCGTCTGGATGGTGAGGGGTCCGTCTGGATGGTGAGGGGGTCCGTCTGGATGGTGACGGGTCCGTCTGGATGGTGAGGGGACCGTCTGGATGGTGAGGGGGTCCGTCTGGATGGTGAGGGGACCATCTGGATGGTGACGGGTCCGTCTGGATGGTGACGGGTCCGTCTGGATGGTGAGGGGACCATCTGGATGGTGAGGGGTCCGTCTGGATGGTGAAGGGACCATCTGGATGGTGAGGGGTCCGTTTGGATGGTGAGGGGACCATCTGGATGGTGACGGGACCATGTGGATGGTGAGGGGACCATCTGGATGGTGACGGGACCATCTGGATGGTGACGTGACCACGTGAATGGTGAGGGAACCATCTGGAAGGGATAATACTGACTAACTATTAGCTAACCTCCTTCATGCCCGTAACAATAAGGTATATAATCCTACCAAATAACCCCTGTAAACCCGCCCTAGTGTATGCGTTAGTAAGGGCAATAACATATTGGCAGAGTCAACACATGGGGGAGGATGGGCCGGTGTCCTCCCTCACTCTCTTGTGGCACCAGAGGAGCCAGCCAGCTGGCTGTCCCCTTGTTACCGCCACAGGCCAATTTGGACGGGAACCACCGAGACTCGTTTGACGCTAACAGCCCCCGGCTGAGGAGCAGTTGGGTGTGCGGGGGGGGGGGGGGGGGGTTAGTGGGGTGCGCTGGGAGTGGAAAGAATGGGGAGATAAGAGGAGGTTGGTTGAGTCGGAGGCGAGGTGATAATGGGGAGATATGGGGAGTTACTGAGATGAGGAAATGGGGGTAAAGGGGAGTCGGTTGCGTGGAGGAGTGGGAGATAATGGGAAAGTAAGAGGAGGGTAGTTAGGTGGGGAAATGGGATAGTTTGAGTATTGGTGGGATGGGAGGATAGGAACGAGGATGAGGAAGGGAGGGAGAGAGAGAGAGAGAAGAGAGAGAGAGAGAGAGAGAGAGAGAGAGAGAGAGAGAGAGGGGGGGGGGGGGGGAAATGAAGGTGAGGGAGAGAAATGACCAGATCGACTGAGGAAAGATGAAGTAGAGAAGAAAGAGCTAGGGAAAGGGAGGAAACGGGTGGGTAAAGGGCGTAATGATAGGGGTATGGGTGGGTATAGGGTGTAATGGGAGGAAATGGGCGGGTACAAGGGGGGGGGGGGAAGATTTACACTGGCCTACTCAAGAAGGAGGGAGAACAGGAGACACAGTGGTCCATGACGAGGGTATGTGGTGGTGGAGAGCGGCAGCAGTAACCTGAGGTCGTGATTTCACTTGTGGTAGTGAAAGCAGGAGGCACCTGCCCACAGACACACACACACACATACACACACACACACACACACACACACACACACACACACACACACCTCCCACTACAGCCACCAGGAACAACACTGCTGAAGGGGGGAAACCCACGTAGTAAACGTAGTATCTACTGCCAGGGAGAATCTGTAGGAAAATATGAACGGGGAAAAGGCACCCCCACTCCACCCCCTCCCCCCCTCATCCCTTTACTTTGTGGCTCAAATCCAGAATTAGTCAAAATGGAAATGGTTGAATTCTACTACAATAAAATGTCTGTTTCTTCCCCTTCCTGAAGCAGAGGAAATATCTGGGTTTGACAACACCTGCTGGTGGGTCTCCGCTCCGGGTCCTTAACATCTCCCTGCCCTGCCCTGGCGGATGCTCGCGTCGCTCTCACACTTTCTTCTTGTCGACATCACACCACTTATGTCCGGGTTCTTGAATCTTCCATCAGACGTGAAGACATTCTCGCATGTGATGTTGTCAGAATGATTCAGAATTTTGACAGTTTCAGTAAGCTCTACCTGGAGACAGAGAGAATAATCTTACATCTCTGAGTCTCTCATTGTAAGATTCATCTCTCAGAGAAATGTTCTTCACATAAAACTATTTTGAGAACTCTGCTTCTGCTGACCTGAGAGCATCATGTTAAGAATACTTTCACTGATTTGTCAAAATTCATTCATTTAGCAAGGACGGAATTAGTTTTGTTGCTCTTCTCTGAACTAGTTCCAGCTTTCCTTCGTTTCATCCTAATTATTTCTACGTATGAGACGTAGAATTCGGTCAATCATTATATCTCGCAATTGGGGTCATTACTGATAACCAATCCATGATCTTTTTTTTTATATTCGTAACTGATGCGTTTACCACTAAACTGCATTACTTTGTATTTGTCTAAATCTAGTCCATATCAGCTTGTCTAATTCACGTTGAATCTTTCAACAGTTTTTCTTTCAATGGAATTTCAAGGCAACGACAGATCTTGAAATCCTACCAGTGACTCCCGTCTCTCGATCACTTATGTTCAAGATGAACAGTACGGGTGTCAGGACTGAGCCCTGTGGTTCCCCACTTGTCACGTGAACCAGTCGGCCGCTTCGCCATTCAATAAAACGAACTGGTTCGAATCTGTGAGCCAGGCCGTTGTCCATGTACACATTCGATAATCCTTTGTCGTAACTTTTTCATTTTATTTAGAAATCTTTTACGTAGTGGGCAAAGGGTTTAAATGGGAAGGATATGATAAATGTAAGGGTTGGAAAGGAAGGCTACTGGTGGGTAAAGGGTCATGAGAGGTGGAAATGGGCGGATAATGGGTGAAACGTTAGGTGGGCTAAATGAAGGAGTAGATGAGTAGATGCAGATAGTGAGGGAGAGACAGACACTGTCTAAGACACAGACAGAGAAAAAGACGAAGTTACACAGACAGACAGAACCTGGTACTATACACAGACAGACTATAGACTTACTACACCTCATATTGGCTATAATATAAGCAGAAGTTAACGTGAGTCTCACTAAAAGATAATTGAAAATAAATCCCAGAAGCATCCAAGGAAAAAAACAATGACTCTAAGACAGCAACACACACACACACACACACACACACACACACACACAGACGAGGTTCCACAGGCCACCATCGAGGCAACATACGACACACTCACGCATTCAGCTGTGGTCAAAGGCCGGCCTTTCAACCGTGAATAGGACCATTTTTATCTCTCATTTTTCACCCGAGTTCAAATTAAATCCACAGGAGAGTAAATAAATAACCGGTGCTCATTTTTCACTCAATCACTCACTCACTCGTGAAAAATTACACGCTTGTATTCAAAATACTGCCATCTTATTTACATATTTTGTTTAACATATATTTCATATATATGTATGCGTAAAACTCACATCTGTATTTTCATCAGTCAATTATATACGAGAGCTCATCTGAAATATAGAATGTTAATGAAGGTTTTTACCTTAATTGAAAAATTACGAAAATTAATTCATCAGTTCATTCCACCAACAGCGTTAGTAACACTGCCTCCGACCGGGGTCTCCAGAGGTGGTTCAAAATGTTCCTGGCGAATCGAATCCCCGAACGACACCTGTTTCGAATCTTTATTCTCTCTCTCTCTCTCTCTCTCTCTCTCTCTCTCTCTCTCTCTCTCTCTCTCTCTCTCTCACTCTCAGTCAAAACTTACCCACCATCCCATGAGACGGTTCAACCCTCCTGGCTCGAACCCCTGAGGCACGATCCGAACCTGTGCTTTGCCAAGGCGGGACCAAGCGGGTCTCGAAACCTTACGAACAAATTACCCCAAAATTACGCTTCAGAGGGATGTTCCAGTGGACCGGAACATCCCTCTTGTCTTAAGAACTTTGGAAACTTACGATACGAAGTTGAGATCAAAGTCAATATCAAGATGCCGTAGGAAGGAGAACGAGATGATTAAAAAAATATTGTACGGATGATTTCAACGGAGAATGAAATGATTAAAAAAAATATTGTACGGATGATTTCAACGGAGAACGAAATGATTAAAAAAAATATTGTACGGATGATTTAAACGGAGAACGAAATGATTAAAAAAAATATTCTAAGGATGATTTCAACGGAGAACGAAATGATGAAAAAATATTGTAAGGATGATTTCAACAACATGATTATTTCTTTTTTTCTTTAATTACTTAATCGCCGTTTCCCGTGTTAGCGAAAGTAGCGCCAGGAACAGACGCAGAGAAAGGCCGCGTCCGCTCACACCCATATTCTCTAGCTGTCGTGTGTGTGTGTCATGCACCGAAACCACAGCTCCGTGTTCCAGTGTTGTGGTGTTTGTGTGTGGTGTTGTGTTGCATGTCAGGTGTTCCTTGACATGTGGTAGTGTGTTGCGATGTAACTGTTATGTCATCTGCATGTGAGGGGACTTGTGAGGGGGGAGGAGGGGTCGCACAGTGAGGGGAATGTGTGTGTGTGTGTGTGTGTGTGTGTGTGTGTGTGTGTGTGTGTGTCTGTGATTGCTATGAAACAAACTGTAATAATCAGAAATCATTATGACATCGTCCATTTGCTCTGAGGAAAGACGTGTAGTCGACCTAAAGATAATGATACTTATCATTTCGTTCACAATAACAAGACATGAGTTATGATACTTACTGGGAAAAGTCACGAAAAGTTTCGAAAAGTTTGTTCAGCAAATACTGTGTTGGGAATGATGGCAGGGGAAGCCATCAGAGGGTTTTGCAGTGAAGCTATTCACTGTGCTGGTGACTGTGACGAAGGTTGACATCCCCAGACATCCCAGATGAGGTCCCGGTACAGCTGACATCCCTCCCTGCACATCCCAGATGAGGTCCCGGTACAGCTGACATCCCTCCCTGCACATCCCAGATGAGGTCCCGGTACAGCTGACATCCTGCACATCCCAGGCAAAGTCCCGGTACAGCTGACATCCCTGCACATCCCAGACAAAGTCCCGGTACAGCTGACATCCCTGCACATCCCAGGCAAAGTCCCGGTACAGCTGACATCCCTCCCCATCCCAGACGAGGTCCCGGTACAGCTGACATCCCTGCACATCCCAGATGAGGTCCCGGTACAGCTGACATCCCTGCACATCCCAGGCAAAGTCCCGGTACAGCTGACATCCCTGCACATCCCAGGCAAAGTCCCGGTACAGCTGACATCCCTCCCCATCCCAGATGAGGTCCCGGTACAGCTAACATCCCTGCACATCCCAGATGAGGTCCCGGTACAGCTGACATCCCTCCCCATCCCAGATGAGGTCCCGGTACAGCTAACATCCCTCCCCATCCCAGATGAGGTCCCGGTACAGCGGACATCCCTGCACATCCCAGACAAGGTCCCGGTACAGCTGACATCCCTGCACATCCCAGATGAGGTCCCGGTACAGCGGACATCCCTGCACATCCCAGGCAAAGTCCCGGTACAGTTGACATCCCTGCACATCCCAGATGAGGTCCCGGTACAGCTGACATCCCTGCACATCCCAGACAAGGTCCCGGTACAGCTGACATCCCTGCACATCCCAGATGAGGTCCCGGTACAGCGGACATCCCTGCACATCCCAGGCAAAGTCCCGGTACAGTTGACATCCCTGCACATCCCAGATGAGGTCCCGGTACAGCTGACATCCCTGCACATCCCAGACAAGGTCCCGGTACAGCTGACATCCCTGCACATCCCAGATGAGGTCCCGGTACAGCGGACATCCCTGCACATCCCAGGCAAAGTCCCGGTACAGTTGACATCCCTGCACATCCCAGATGAGGTCCCGGTACAGCTGACATCCCTGCACATCCCAGACAAGGTCCCGGTACAGCTGACATCCCTGCACATCCCAGATGAGGTCCCGGTACAGCGGACATCCCTGCACATCCCAGGCAAAGTCCCGGTACAGTTGACATCCCTGCACATCCCAGACGAGGTTACAGTCACATCCCCACACATCACAGACACTGTGGGGACACCAGTCCTTTCTGGGACTCGAACCCGTGTCTCTACGGTTGTGAGTGCGACACGTTAACACTGTACCATGCAACCTCCTCAATGTAAATGATGTAAAAATATTCAGTGTAAATCACTTACCGATAAAGAATATTTACTCTATGTATATTTTACCAACAGTTTCTGCTTCAATATATGCTCCGAGTTTTATAAATGTATTGAACTGAAACACGAAACCTTTGAAAAGAATGATCCATTTACATGAGACACAAGGCTTCGAGAACATGAGATACAAGGCTTCGGGGAACATGAAATACAAGGCTTCGAGAACATGAAAGACAAGCCTTCGGGGAACATGAGATACAAGGCCTCGAGAACATGAGATACAAGGCTTCGGGAACATGAGATACAAGGCTTCGAGAACATGAGATACAAGGCTTCGGGGAACATGAGATACAAGGCTTCGGGGAACATGAGATACAAGGCTTCGGGGAACATGAGATACAAGGCTTCGAGAACATGAGATACAAGGCTTCAGGAAAACATGAGGTACAGAACTTCGGGGAACATGAGGTACAAGACCCCAGGTGAACATGAGGTACAAGACCCCAGGTGAACATGAGGTACAAGACCCCAGGTGAACATGAGGTACGGCACCCCAGGTGAACATGAGGTACGACACCCCAGGTGAACATGAGGTACAACACCCCAGGTGAACATGAGGTACAACACCCCAGGTGAACATGAGGTACAACACCCCAGGTGAACATGAGGTACGACACCCCAGGTGAACATGAGGTACAAGACCCCAGGTGAACATGAGGTACGACACCCCAGGTGAACATGAGGTACGACACCCCAGGGGAACATGAGGTACAACACCCCAGGTGAACATGAGGTACAACACCCCAGGTGAACATGAGGTACAACACCCCAGGTGAACATGAGGTACAACACCCCAGGTGAACATGAGGTACAACACCCCAGGTGAACATGAGGTACGACACCCCAGGTGAACATGAGGTACAACACCCCAGGTGAACATGAGGTACAACACCCCAGGTGAACATGAGGTACAACACCCCAGGTGAACATGAGGTACGACACCCCAGGTGAACATGAGGTACGACACCCCAGGTGAACATGAGGCACATGATCCTGGGGGAGATACGTCATAAAACATCAGAAATTTGAATAAATCTTAACAATGTTTTTTCAGCTTTCTGGAACAGAAGTTGGGGGCCGCAATATTGCCCGGGTTCGAACCCCGCATCCCTCCCGGTCCTCCTCATATTGCCCGGGTTCGAACCCCACATCCCTCCCGGTCCTCCTCCGTTATATGTTGGCCCACATGCCGTGATGGCTCAGATCACTTATGTGCCCACATGGGGTCTCGACCAACACGTTCATTGTACCATTAAGGTACTTACGCCAACATGGGATCTACACCAACATGGGATCTATGCCAACATAGGCCTTACGCCAACACAGAATTTACGCCAACATGGAATCTACGTCAACATGGGATGTACGCACGTTAACATGGGATCTATACCAACACAGCAGTATGGAACCTATACCAACATAGCATCTAGTACACCAACATGGGATCCTCGTCAACATGGGATCTATAACAACATGGAACCTACGTCAACATGGGATCTTATATGTCAACCTGGGATGTATACCACAGTGGGATCTATTGCACCACACGAAGAGCTACGTCACCACGGGCGGGGGGGGGGTACAGTCATCAGTATATCAGCCAACTCCATCTTGATCACTGTGAGATCATACATACCGTGGGATCATACATACTGAGGAATCATACATATCGCGGGATCATACATGCCGTGGGATCATACATACTGAGGAATCATACATATCGCGGGATCATACATGCCGTGAGATCATACATACCGTGAGATCATACATACACGGGATCATACATACCGCGGGATCATACATACTGAGGAATCATACATATCGCGGAATCATACATGCCGTGAGATCATACATACCGTGAGATCATACATACCACGGGATCATACATACCGCGGGATCATACATACTGAGGAATCATACATATCGCGGGATCATACATGCCGTGAGATCATACATACCGTGAGATCATACATACCACGGGATCATACATACCGTGGGATCATACATACTGAGGAATCATACATATCGCGGGATCATACATACCGTGGGATCATACATACTGAGGAATCATACATATCGCGGGATCATACATGCCGTGAGATCATACATACCGTGAGATCATACATACCACGGGATCATACATACCGCGGGATCATACATACTGAGGAATCATACATATCGCGGAATCATACATGCCGTGAGATCATACATACCGTGAGATCATACATACCACGGGATCATACATACCGCGGGATCATGCATACTGAGGAATCATACATATCGCGGGATCATACATGCCGTGAGATCATACATACCGTGAGATCATACATACCACGGGATCATACATACCGCGGGATCATACATACTGAGGAATCATACATATCGCGGGATCATACATGCCGTGAGATCATACATACCGTGAGATCATACATACCACGGGATCATACATACCGCGGGATCATACATACTGAGGAATCATACATATCGCGGAATCATACATGCCGTGAGATCATACATACCGTGAGATCATACATACCACGGGATCATACATACCGCGGGATCATACATACCGTGGGATCATACATACCGCGGGATCATACACACCGTGGGATCATACATACCGCGGGATCATACATACCGTGGGATCATACATACCGTGGGATCATACATACCGTGGGATCATGCATACTGTGGGATCATACATACCGTGGGATCATACATACCGAGGGATCATACATACCGAGGGATCATACATACCGCGGGATCATACATACCGTGAGATCATACATACCGTGGGATCATGCATACTGTGGGATCATACATACCGAGGGATCATACACACCGTGGGATCATACATACCGTGGGATCATACATACCGTGGGATCATGCATACTGTGGGATCATACATACCGTGGGATCATACATACCGTGAGATCATACATACCACGGGATCATACATACCGCGGGATCATACATACTGAGGAATCATACATATCGCGGGATCATACACGCCGTGAGATCATACATACCGTGAGATCATACATACCGTGGGATCATACATACCGAGGGATCATACATACCGAGGGATCATACATACCGCGGGATCATACATACCGTGGGATCATACATACCGTGGGATCATGCATACTGTGGGATCATACATACCGAGGGATCATACACACCGTGGGATCATACATACCGAGGGATCATACATACCGAGGGATCATACATACCGCGGGATCATACATACCGTGGGATCATACATACCGTGGGATCATGCATACTGTGGGATCATACATACCGAGGGATCATACACACCGTGGGGTCATACATACCGTGGGATCATACATACCGTGGGATCATGCATACTGTGGGATCATACATACCGTGGGAGCATACATAACGTGGGATCATACATACCGAGGGATCATACATACCACGGGATCATACATACCGAGGGATCATACATACCACGGGATCATACATACACATGACGTATGCGTCTTGGGCAACCATCGTCCACACCTGCATCTTGAAGTTCGAGAAACCACAGCCACGAACCTGGCCAGCCTGCAGGGCCCTGGCCAGCCTGCTACTTGGCCAGCCTGCAGGGCCTTGGCCAGCCTGCAGGGCCCTGGCCAGCCTGCAGGGCCCTGGCCAGCCTGCAGGGCCCTGGCCAGCCCACTGCTTGGCCCGCATAAATGATATCAAAAAATTGTCATAAAATTAGAGGAAAAAGACGAGTTTAATTTCACGCTACTGAAATATTTATGAGTTTCTGGTGAAATTTGGTGGATGGAGCGGCCAACGCTCATGCCCTGCCTGGCCATCTTGGCCCAGCCTGACCCAGGGGGGAGGAGCAGTATGCAAATTACATAATTCTATTCATACATTAAGATGATGTATATAAAATTGTTGCCTGATCTGTCATTCCTGTACCTGGAACCAGCTCGTGGGAATGGCATATTTCCAAAGCATTCCCGTTTCTTTATGTGAATACGAAGGGTAAACTGCGTTATCATCCATAGAGAAATGCGACGCCAGAGCCACCTGCGGTGGGGAGGAGAGAGAGAGAGAGAGAGAGTCGAAACTCTATCTACAAATACGACTCCAAATTGTTCATAATGGGATACTCCCTTTTAGCAGTGGCAGACCGGGGCACTTAGCTTAATACTCTTCCCAACCTCTCCCCATTAACACTATTGCCACCATTAAACTTGAAAACTTATATATATATATATATATATATATATATATATATATATATATATATATATATATATATATATATATATATATATATATATATTCTTTATTTTACTGTTTGTTAAACACCAATGCATATCTAACATTCACTCGCTATCTGTACGTTTTCAATTTTCCTCACCACACTGTTTGTTTCGTCAGATAAAGTGTGAATTAAATGTCCTATATTAATCTCCACTTTATTCTTGAGATCCATGAGACGTATCGGACACACGAACTCTGCCCATCTTCAGTCAAACTTAGTATAAATGACACAACATAACAAAAAGGACAAAACAAGAATTAATCACATATTGCATATCTTGAAGTGTTACGTACATAATGTGTTGATCAGTGGACCGTGTTCCCTCGGTGTTCCTGCGTGGAGGTCTGGTCGGTAGGGGTCAAACTCGGTGAGTCAACGGTTGGGGGGTGGGGGATTTGTTTGAGTCCGCCAAAGTGTGGTCAATTAGGGTGAGGGAGAGAATAACTGTACAGTCCTAACTTGACCTGTACGTTGTGGATTTATGCATGGGTTATATTCTCTTATGTACATGTCTTCGGTTACCTGTAGTCTTGTAGGGTCGTGGCAATGTTTCACTATCATCGCCTATTCACTAAGCTGCTGACCAGTGAGATTCATGTTATGTTGCTGTTGTATATGCAGTTTACGGGCCTTTGTTTTGAAGATGAAGTGTTAAGCGTCGACTGAGTGATGTACGTAGTAGTCCTACCGATGGGCAGGAGTACTTGTAAGCTATGCTGGAAGACTGTGGTGGGTTATTCCTCCCGCACCGCCCCAGCCCCAACACATGAACCACTTCTAAGCTAAACAAACAGCGCCCTCTATCCCAAACATCACACAAACGTACTCATGAAACACTACTTCATCAAGAAAGATAAGTGATGGAAAGCTACACAAAATACGCCCTGAAGCAACTATTGTAAACATACCTTTAAATCCCAATAACACGCACAACTCAAGACCCAAACGAACTGCCCAACAATTGACCCTGAAATTTGTTCAAACTTCGAATTCAAACACCAATTGCGATCCAAGTGCTTACGGATATCTTCAACCATTCCAGGTTACACAACAAAACACCAAACATCTGAAAACTTGCCAGCAAAGTACCCATCATGAAACCCTCCAGACCAAAACCATTCAGTAACCAAACTCCTTGACAACTGATCGACAGCAGAATCTACCAAAGCACACTGCTTTCTCCTATACACAGACCCAATCACTGCCACTTCCACTCTACACACTCCCCACACAACACATCCTGGATGGCTTCAACCATCAACAGCCCCCCATCTCGCACAGCACTAGTGGTAATGAAGGTCAACAAAGTATTCAACACTGGGGTCATCACATCCTCACTCAAAAGATACTTGACATCATCCTTGACCCGACAAGCATTAAACAGCCACCCTCTCAACCCAGCCTTAAACACATGCATATCCAATACTAAACTAACCTCCCAAGTCATGCATGAGTTATGATTTCTCGTCTTTCCCCTGGCCACCGTCCATCTTTCCAACACAACAAACACCAGTGCAATATACGACCCCCCCTCATGCTTAAGATAGAGGCATCTCCCATAACAGAGTTATTTAATAGTTGCTCCTCAAATATCTGCCACTCACATCACACAGACTCACAAACATCGAGACACTTGACCGATGTCGCTCTCCGGTGAACCTGGCCGGCTTCCTGAGAGCTGCGAGGGCTAAAAAAAAATGGAATATGATATATATACATTATATATATATATATATATATATATATATATATATATATATATATATATATATATATATATATATATATTGCGATTAAATGGCATGAATTTCTAGTGAGGCTGAAAGATAAGGTCTATTTACGTGCCATTACTGAGGATGGGTCTTGAGCTGCCCCTTTGACATCCCCGTTTTCTATGCAGTGAATACCACCTGTAAAACTAGATGTTATTCTGTATGTTATCAACTGTCGGTGTTCCCCTGACGAGGGCTACGTAGGCTGACCCTGATATACGGTGACTAAAATCATCGTACTCCTGGGGTTAAGTCATCTTACTCCTGGGGGTAAGTCATCGTACTCCTGGGGTTAAGTCATCGTACTCCTGGGGGTAAGTCACCGTACTCCTGAGGGTAAGTCATCGTACTCCTGGGGTTAAGTCATCGTACTCCTGGGGTTAAGTCATCGCACTCCTGGGGTTAAGTCATCTCAACCAAGGACATAAGTCATAGTACTGGAGGGGTAAGGGAAGTGGCCAGGTGATGACCGAGTCTGGGCCACTCGTGTGTTATGTGTGAGGGAGGTACAGGTGACCCAGCCATGCGTGTGTGCTGCTGGTTCCACTACCTCGATACATGGGTTCCAATCCCGCCCGCCGATATACATATATATATATATATAAATGGTCGGAACGAATTCGAGGTCCGAGATAAGCCAGGTCTCAGCTGAAGTTAAGTTAGATTCCTCTTAAATTGTAAGTTAACAGGAAAGTCGATAGTCTGCGATTATTACAAAAAAAAGTATATATATATATATATATATATATATATATATATATATATATATATATATATATATATATATATATAATATATATATATATATATATATATATATATATATATATATATATATATATATATATACAAGCGATTATGTAATTCCTTATTTGTATTTACCTATTTGTGAAGTACGGGGAGGAAGTTGTACACTCGTGGGGACCCAACCCTTGAACATTTTCTATCATACAACTCCTTCCATTTATGTAAACTCTTTATTAACCACATCCTCACTCATTCTGTCCCATTCATCCTTCTCTCTTATACTGTTGAACTATTTCTTTACATCTTTTTTAATAAGTTTCTTGTTTAATTTCATGTTATGTCCTGTGGCTGCTCTATCCCCCACATCTCTCGAAGAACTGTTGTTCACTGTCCATTTTATAGATCTGTTTTGAAAACTTAAAAAGTTGAGATCAGGTCAACTCTCACTCTTCTCTCTTCAAAACTTGGCAAATTTAAAGCCCCTAAACTTTCCCTGTAACTCAGCTTTCTTAATACTGGTACCATCGTTGTTGTCCTCCTCTGGACCTTCTCTATCAGCTCTTTGTACATCTTCAGCTGCGGTGACCAAACCTGAGAAGCATAGTCTAGTTTTGGTCTTATGTAAAATATGAACAACTTGATGAATATTTTGCTATCCATATATTTGAAAGTTGTTCTGGTATCATCCAGCAGACAGTTTGTCTCTAACGTTACTGTTAATGTCGGACTCTAATGACAGGTGAGAGATGACGTACGTGTGTGTGTGTGTGTGTGTGTGTGTGTGTGTGTGTGTGTGTGTGTGTGTGTGTGTGTTCCTCCACACATTCTGACCAATCAGCACCAAACGTGACACAGTGACACAGGAGGACATGAGGACGCTAATGAGGAAGGAGTGAGGGGGTTGGGGTTGGGGTTGGAGAGGGGTTTCTCAACCATCCCATGGCCGCTGGTCCTGAGGATAAGATATAGATATCAGCTCTCGTGTGGCATACACCCCCCCCCCCTCCCCACACACACACACAGACCATGACTGGGCCGGGAAGACCACGTCACCCTCACCCCCATCACACACACACACACACACACACACACACACACACACACACTCGCTGATGAATAACAATAGGAATTATACCTCAGTGAAAAATACATCCTTCATTCCTCTGGACCCAGATGGTTGGCTACTGCTGACACAACCGGATCAAAAAGAAAATATATATATATATATATTCATTCCTATATTTCCGGACGTTAGTCACACGGAATCATTTCATCTTTTTTTTTTTCTATTCTGTCATAGCTTTAGTCTTTCCGGTCAACCGGTGGACGCCGGATTCGTTACAAATTGCCGGAAAAAGTCGGATTACCTTCGACCAGATCTGACCAGGTGACGCACTTGCTTGGCGAGGGAGGGAGGGAGGAGGAGTTGACGTGGGAGAGGGAGGGAAGGAGAGGGAGGGAAGGGAGGGAAAGGGAGGGGGACTGACGTATGAGATTCTTCACGTTGGGGTGAAGTTGTTTGAGGGGGGGGGGGGATGAGAGGGGAGGAGGGAGGGGAGGGATGAGAGGGGAGGAGGGAGGGGAGGGATGAGAGGGGAGGAGTGAGGGGAGGGATGAGAGGGGAAGGTGAGGGGAAGGTGAGGGTACCTTTCAGACGCCAGATTGGGATATCATTTCAACACGCGGCTCCAAACGCGTCCTGGAACGAATCCATCCCAGAGTGAGTTGTGAGGGACGACTCCCTCCCGCCTCCTCCTCCTCCCTCCTCCTCCCTCCTCCCTCCTCCTCCCGCCACTTGACCATTGTCACGCTTATTGCAAAATCTTCGAGAGCTGGAGGTCAATCGCAGCTGGCTTCTGAGACCCTCCCTCCTGCCTTCGAGACCCGACCCTCCTGCCTGCGAGACCCGACCCTCCTACCTTCGAGACCCGACCCTCCTGCCTTCGAGACCCTCCCTCCTGCCTTCGAGACCCGACCCTCCTGCCTTCGAGACCCTCCCTCCTGCCTCCGAGACCCTCCCTCCTGCCTTCGAGACCTCTTCCCTCCTGCCTTCGAGACCTCTTCCCTCCTGCCTCCGAGACCCTCCCTCCTGCCTTGGAGACCCTCCCTCCTGCCTTCGAGACCTCTTCCCTCCTGCCTCCGAGACCCTCCCTCCTGCCTTGGAGACCCTCCCTCCTGCCTTCGAGACCTCTTCCCTCCTGCCTCCGAGACCCTCCCTCCTGCCTTGGAGACCCTCCCTCCTGCCTTCGAGACCTCTTCCCTCCTGCCTCCGAGACCCTCCCTCCTGCGTGGGTAGCGGGCTGGAGGCATGATACACTCAGGGTTGGCCAGACACTCACACGACGAGGCTAGAGTCCGAGCTGGCGAGACCCGCCGGTCCCAGGGCTTCCCTCTCTGAGTCCCGTGATGAACCCCGCTTGAGGGAATGATCCCAAACGCGGGATTTTATGATCTTTATTACATTTTTTTTCTTAAAGAAAATGCTTGGCGTTCCGCATGAGAGAAAACGGCGAACGGAGTCTCTTCTTTTGTCATCATCAGACGCGACCTTTTGTTATCTTTGTGACCAAGTCTCCTCCTCCCATCAGATCCTCGGCTCAGTATCAGTGAAAACAGTGAACTGGTTCATCTGCTGATCAGTGACGCTCGCTCAGTGGCAGAAATACTATATCCGCTTCGTCCCTGCTGGCCCTCTAGCGGCGGCTTGTTGAATCACGTTGAACTTTGACCCATCACCACAGACTGAAGTCAACAGTGACCCAGGCTGAAGTCAGCAGTGACCCAGGCTGAAGTCAGCAGTGACTCAGGCTGAAGTCAGCAGTGACCCAGGCTGAAGTCAGCAGTGACTCAGACTGAAGTCAGCAGTGACTCAGACTGAAGTCAGCAGTGACTCAGACTGAAGTCAGCAGTGACGCCGCCTAAAGACAACAGTGACACAGACAGGGGACAACAGTGACAAAAGTAGAGCAGTCGTGACACAGACCGGGAACAACAATAACACAGACTGAGGACAACTGTGACACAGACTGACGACAACAGTGAGACACAGACTGAGGACAACTGTGACACAGACTGAGGACAACAGTGAGACACAGACTGACGACAACAGTGAGACACAGACTGAGGACAACAGTGAGACACAGACTGACGACAACAGTGAGACACAGACTGAGGACAACAGTGAGACACAGACTGACGACAACAGTGAGACACAGACTGACGACAACAGTGAGACACAGACTGAGGACAACAGTGAGACACAGACTGACGACAACAGTGAGACACAGACTGACGACAACAGTGAGACACAGACTGACGACAACAGTGAGACACAGACTGACGACAACAGTGAGACACAGACTGACGACAACAGTGAGACTCAGAAGCCTCATACCCGCCGCCTCAAACATCACTTCTACACCCTAGAATCTACTCTAGTCTTATCATTTACAAATTCACTTATAAATGCCCTAATGTCCAGTTCCTGACACTATTTTCTGAAGTGCCCTAGCAACGTATCATATTTCAGGTTTATATATATATATCCTCCAGTTTCATTATACACCATTAGAATTACACACACTGAATAATTCTTACTGTAATTTAAATTAGGTCAGACTCCCTCCAGTCCCCCTCCCCGCTTGATATTAACCCTGAAATATGAAGATTAATTCTTGTATCATTTTAGAAGAATTAGGGTAAGGGGAAGCTACACTACTCTTCATTGAGAGAGAGAGAGAGAGAGAGAGAGAGAGAGACAGACAGACAGACAGACAAATGGACGGACGGACGGACAGACAGACAGACAAATGGACGGACGGACAGACAGACAAATGGACGGACGGACAGACAGACAAAGCACTTCTTCCACAGCCAATCTTTCATTCTACGCTTCACTTGGTTCCTCATGTTTACTCAACAAATGAATGCTGGAGAGGTGCGGTTCTCTGAACCGATGCGGTTACTGTCTTAGCAAGATCGCTCTGCCAGGCTCCCCCCCCACCACCACCATCATGGCGAATCAACACACACACACACAAACTATACCTCGTCAACAATCGCTTCACAAAGAAATCTTGAGGGAAAAAAAAAAAGAAAAAAATGATAAAACGTTGTTTCCTATCCTAAACCATCAGACTTTCCCGTTCATCCATTCTCCCTCACTTGATAACGAATTCCGCGGGAAACTCTTGTGATCTCTGACGAAAAATAACAACAGAAACACACAATCATTTAAAGCTCAAGAAAACAGAAAAAAAGAAAACGGAATTAAACGAGTTTGAATGCGAGAATAAACTTACTTATCCGATAAGTTTGCGAGAGTTGAAGAATGTCCTTCTTTCCCACCATAGGCATTATACATTCTACAATCATTCAATGAATAAATGAGGAAGAGCAACAGAAGAGAACAGTAATCATCACCCGGACTAAAAGCAATGTTTCCAGGGGAACAGAAATCCTGCTTTGTGACAGAAAACGATCATAAATAGTTTCTGTAGCTGAATTCGCGTCGGAAGGGAAATTAGGCTGTTATACAGTCCCTGTTGTATTATACAGTCCGTGCTATATGACTGAGGCTATTATACAATACTTGTATAAGTCTTGGCCAAGTAGTCAGTAGTCTGGGTTCACAGTGGCAGATGATGAATATGTATTTCACTTTTCAGTAGATGTCCGGGACTTTAGAGTAGCCAGCCCACCATGTGTGTGTGTGTGTGTGTGTGTGTGTGTGTGTGTGTGTGTGTGTGTGCAGCTCCTTGTGAAGTGATGAGCTCGTGTTATAATGGAGGACTTACTGCAGAATGCTAACCTCGCTCAAAGCAGAGACAGACAGACAGACTGACAGACTGACAGACTGACGTATAAAAGTATAAGACATGCGTCTATTAAGGAAAGCATCCCTCGCCCGTTTTCTTTACGCTCGTAAAACTGCCAGTTCATTTTTGCTGACATTTTGAGTGCGTGGCTGAGCGTCTTAACCCGAAATCAAGAATGTTTAGTTCATCTTTTACAGCTTGGGGAGGGGTGGGAGTTGAAAAAAAAAATGATAATAAATAAATGCCAAGATGTTAAATAAGATGTTTACACAACCCTGTAAACATCTTGGCATCGTCAACATCGTAAACACAGTCGAGGAGTGAGTGAGACCTCCTTGTGATGAGCCCCTGCCTCGACTGTGGCAGTTGGAGAGGTTCATAGATAATGCACGAGGGTTGAGGCAGTCCGCCCTACTTAATGTGGCAGGGATCGGGAATCAAACTAGAGGAGGGGGAGGGCGCCTTCGTGTGTTTCCCACACCCACCCTCACACCCCCTTCCTCCCTCCTTCCCTCCTACACTCACACAATACACCCGAGATGAAGCAGGAAACACTACATGCAGACTGCGAGTCCTGCGTGGTGGCAGTAGAGCTGTAAGGTCGAGCGGCGCCCCCGGTTGGCTGGGATAATCACGTCTCCATGTTCCCCCGTGAGGGGAAGGGGTTGCTATTGTCTTGTCTTCCCCACTTCGTAAGACAGGCTGGTTTGCATTTAATGACTGGGAAGCTTCATGACGGCGGTCGCAATGGCAGAAAACCCTGTTGAATATATATGTGTGTGTGTGTATATATATATATATATATATATATATATATATATATATACACACACACGAATATAGTGCATATGAGCGCGCATTTTCATAGAACGCATAATACCCTCCAATACGTAGGCTATGATCGCCCGTAATAGGAAAATGACTATTCGATAACACGTAGTCGAACATCCTTCGTCTCACGACCATGAGTAACGGGGTATTATGTGTTTTATGTTAAGTGTGCGTTCAATATAAACTATATTCGTGCTCATATACCTCAGCCTTTGTACACTAAGGTTCTGCAAAATGCTAACCTCTGGTAATGTGAGCCTCATGGGATTTGACAGGTGCAGACCCCGTTGCTCATGGATGTAAGACGAAGGGTTTTCGATTACGTGTAATTGAATAATTTTCTGTATTACGGGCGATCATAGCCTAGTGGTTAGCGTTCCCGAATACCATGTAAAACGTCATGGGTTTGAATCCTGGCTGTTAGAGGGTATTTCATATATATATATATATATATATATATATATATATATATATATATATATATATATATATATATATATGTGTGTGTGTGTGTGTGTGTGTGTGTGTGTGTGTGTACATATGGGATTTAGTATTCTTATTTCCTTTATTGGGATACAAATAAATGCACAATCCACTTTTCTCGGGGAAGCAGAACAAAAAGGATGGACTGCATACTGAAGCATAACACAGCAATAAACTTTTACGACTTGCAAATTACAGACCGTTAAACTGCATGAGTTCCTCTGGGAAGGACGTGAGTTACTGGCGCAACTTGCATTCCCTCGATGGACGGCTAGGCTGAGGCGCTGAAACAGCAAAGCGTCTGTTCTCTCGATAACGTTACTTGTATCACATGGGATACGAGGTCACTAAGGAGGTCAATAGCCTTCTTTTCAGGGTCCCAAAGTCTCTGAAGCAACAGGGAAGATGAGGGAGTGTGGTGGATCCAAAACCTCGGTAGTCCGTTCTCTTCTGCTGTTTCTCAAGTCTGCAGCACCACCTACGTTTACTGAGGTCGTCTCCAGATAGATGCCTGACGAGGTAGAGGCTCAGGTGTGGTTCCACGCCAGCCACATACCTCCTCCCTTCCAGGAAGGTAAATGATGTTACGTCGTGCGGCCGTTTGCCACTCTGTCTGCCCTCAGGAGTTGGGTCTCTCTCTCTCTCTCTCTCTCTCTCTCTCTCTCTCTCTCTCTCTCTCTCTCTCTCTCTCGGCCGAGTTGTTCAGCCACTTTCCTGTCGCACATACACTGGTATTCGGAGCAGACAGGGGGCGGCAAGGTGGGGGTGAAATAAAGGCTATACCAATACGTAGAGCGTGTGGGTCGAGATGGGTGGCAAGGGAGGAGGAGATTGTGACAGCGTGTAAGAAGTCCCCAGGGTGAGGCGTCCTGACGGATAGCTGGTACGCCTTCCTCATGCGAGCCTCGGGTAGGACCAGCTAGCGTGGTTGAAGCTTGTTCGAGAATGACTAAGGCCTCGTTCAGCATGGACCAGACCCAGCTCTCTAGGACAGGTTTATCTCAGCTGCTCCACTTTGGGTCCATGGATAAGTTACTCGCCCAAGTCGTCCCACATCCTGGTTGCCCTGACGAAGTCTGAGTCACACAGTCACTCGTGATGAGCGACTGCCAACAATTCGGACACCAGTTTGCTCGCAGCTGAGGAGGAAGACATGAAAGCTGGGAAAGCAATCTGGGAAACAGTGTGGCTCGTGACGACACCTAGTCTGCCAGAGAAGGTTGCTTGTTACCATCGGGGATCGCCTGGACGAAGGGTCATTACTGTCTTCTTGAAGACAGACTTAAAGTTAGCCTCACAATCCTCAAGTCTGCCACTGTCGTCGAAGGATGGAGAGGCCCTGGGGAGACAAGCTAACCTGGGTAAGCTTAAACACCTAGGGAGAAGGTAGAGGGAGTCGTGGCCATCTGTGATGTGGATTTGTCTTCTTGATCCTTCTTACTTCCTCCATCTCTCTGGATGAAACGATAGCAATGGTCCTGGAACCTACTGGGGCACCATGTACACTGGTGTTGTCAAGGCTGGTTGTCACGGCTCCACACAGCATACTGGATGGGTTGGCGTCAGTCGCTGATGAGGAGGTGAGCAAAGCATTTGACACCGTCCCCCAACATGCCGTCTGATAGATGTCACCCAACACCACCGTCCACAACGATGACACAAAGTGGTTGGCCAATTTCATAACTGGACCACAAGCTGTTGTTACTCACAGACGATTTCATATCTAAAACCCTCAAGCTCTACAGCGAGGTTCCCCACGAAGCAGTTCTTTCTCCAACATTTCGGAGTCTCCCTTAATGACCTCCCACCACCTCCTGCAGACAATAGTATGAAGGTCTTGTTATAGGCAGATGACCTTATAATTACATCACAACACCCTAACAACACAGGAGCAACAACAAATATGCAACACTGCATGACACAACTGAAACAATGGCTCACTGACAAGAGAATGGCTATACTCCTTTTACCCTTAACATACACGAATCTAAACTGCATCCTCCCGTCGCCTTAAATGGCCAAAACAGCAAAGCACCAACTGTGCTGGGCATCACACAGGACATACACACACACACGACATTCACTCACCACATCACGACCGTCAACACAAAAACAACAGAAAACTAAACGCTCTTTGAACATTAGATGGCACCAGATTTGGACAAGATAAGGAATACCTTAGTTTAGTATCCCCTATACACATTTCATCCGTCTAACCGCAATCTACCTTGTCCAAAGTGTATATAACAGAGCCACAGGACCAAAGGAAACAGAACACTCAGAATAATCACCGGCTGTCTAGCAACTACAACCACTCATCATCTGCTCAATGAAACAAAGATCTTCTCAAT
>NC_092230.1:34941354-34973854 GCF_036320965.1 Panulirus ornatus
TGGTTTTGTAGGTGGGTGGTGTGGTACTGAATAGTAAAGTGGTTCTGTAGGTGGGTTGTGTGGTACTGATATTGGTACAATGGTTCTGTAGGTGGGCGGTGAGGTACTGTTAATGGTGTACTGTCTCTCTACGTGGGTGGTGTGGTACCATTAGTGGCACAATGACCTTGTAAGTGGGTTGCGAGTTACTGATGAGGGTACACTCGCCCGGTAGGTGGTTGGTGAGGTTCTGTTAGTGATTCACTAGCTCTGTACGTGGGTGGTGAAGTACCGTTAGTGGTACACTGGCTCTGTACGTGGGTGGTGAAGTACCGTTAGCGGTACACTGGCTCTGTACGTGGGTGGTGAAGTACCGTTAGTGGTACACTGGCTCTGTACGTGGGTGGTGAAGTACCGTTAGTGGTACACTAGCTCTGTACGTGGGTGGTGAAGTACCGTTAGTGGTACACTGGCTCTGTGCGTGGGTGGTGAAGTACCGTTAGTGGTACACTGGCTCTGTACGTGGGTGGTGAAGTACCGTTAGTGGTACACTGGCTCTGTACGTGGGTGGTGAAGTACCGTTAGCGGTACACTGGCTCTGTACGTGGGTGGTGAAGTACCGTTAGTGGTACATTGGCTCTGTACGTGGGTGGTGAAGTACTGTTAGTGGTACACTGGCTCTGTACGTGGGTGGTGAAGTACTGTTAGTGGTACACTGGTTGAGTAAATAGGTGGTGTGGTACTGATAGTAGTATACTGGCCTTGTAGGTGGGTGGTCCAGTACTGTTAGTGATACAGTGGCACTGTACGTGGGTGGAAAGTTATGGTTAGTGGTAAAAAGTGGTTAGGGACGAAGTGGCAGCCTCTGACATACACAGCGTAAGGCTGACCAGCGAGCCACCAGCTACCCGGGTGTGTGTGTGTGTTGTGTGTGTGTGTGTGTGTGTAACTTCCTGTCCTACGTGGAATTAAAAAGAGAACACCTGCAACGCAAGAGAGAGAGAGAGAAAAGGTTCAGAACACATCCAGGTTAACAAACACAGGATCATATTACATGCACGGCCTGCCTCCCCTCTAACCCACCCCCCCCTCACTCACCTCTCACACACCCCTCTCACACACTTCTCATACTCTCTCACTCCCCTCTCTCACTTTCTCTCCCCTTCCCTCCCCTTTTTTTCCACTGAACACCTGTCCTTTTACGGTCACTTAGTGACAGGCGCAGCAAGACAAATGGAACTCCGTATATTTATATATATAACAACGTTCCCTCTTTCCTCCCAACCCCCGCTGTCTCTCTCTCTCTCTCTCTCTCTCTCTCTCTCTCTCTCTCTCTCTGCTTCACAGGTTTCCTCTCTTCTGTGTGTGTGTGTGTGTGTGTGTGTGTGTGTGTGTGTGTCTCCCTCCCGCCTCTGGACCCCAACACCCCCCCCCCCATCTCCTGCAGTTAACAGGCAAATCTTCGTCACAACACCAAACACACACACACACACACATATATATATATATATATATATATATATATATATATATATATATATATATATATATATATATATATATATATATATATATCCCTGGGGATAGGGGGGAAAGAATACTTCCCACGTATTCCCTGCGTGTCGTAGAAGGCGACTAAAAGGGGAGGGAGCGGGGGGCTGGAAATCCTCCCCTCTCGTTTTTTTTTTTTTTTTTTAATTTTCCAAAAGAAGGAACAGAGAAGGGGGCCAGGTGAGGATATTCCCTCAAAGGCCCAGTCCTCTGTTCTTAACGCTACCTCGCTAATGCGGGAAATGGCGAATAGTTTGAAAGATAAGAAAAATATATATACAAACACACAAACACCTCTCTGCCAGGGATGTCTCAGTGTGACTTGGTAATATTCCAGTCATAACACCAACACAACAATCAAAATTATTTGAATATAATAAATGATAATATAAATACAAGTGTTTTACGTGGAGCGCAATATGGAAATTAAACCCAGAATCACAAGAGGGCTGAATGGTACGATGAACGCCTGGATACACACGCTGATGGAACACGACAGTTCGTATGTAACACATTCACGAAAAGAGAAGTGGGAGAACACCAGCATCACGGTGAACACCAGCCATTTTCTTGGACGAGTCAAAAATGATAACAATTCCAGTGATATCACTGCTGAGGCAAGATCTGGATGACAGCAGTGTAGCAGTGATTGATAGCTTAGCAGTGATTCATAGCTTAGCAGTGATTCATAACGTAGCAGTGATTCATAACGTAGCAGTGATTCATAACGTAGCAGTGATTCATAACGTAGCAGTGATTCATAACGTAGCAGTGATTCATAACGTAGCAGTGATTCATAACGTAGCAGTGATTCATAATATGATGTAGGTTATCATCACTGTAATAAGGAAGACTTGAGCTTCTGCTGAGACATTATAGATCAGTAAGATCTACGACATACCTAACTAAAGTATTTGGAAAAGCAATGAAAAAAAATTGTTTTTGAACTGTGACATAAAGAGGATTACATGGGTATGTACCGGGATGGTTACATACACACACACACACACACACACACACATACACACACACACACACACACACACACACACACACACACACACACACACACACACACACACACACACACACACACGGGATGATAACACAGACACTGTACACATAACACCTGACCCAGTAAAACAACACGATAACGAAACATTATGAAAAAGACTTATCAAATACCACATCTACAACAGACAGAAGATAACTTCATGAAGTTCCACGACGAATATAAGAATGAACAACTGAGTTATCAAACGACCTTCAGTATATGTCTACCACCTGACAGCTGTTCAGCAGTTAGTGTGAGAGTTAGAGAAAAGACAGTAAGTCTTAATGTCAACATAAACATGAAGATGAAATTTGGGATAATAACAATTTCGTAGTTTGTGTATGGTTAATGGAGAGATCAGGTTAGGAGATCCCTCACCACGAGAGATATACAAAGGGGGATAATATGGGTATGTACGTATGTATGTATTTATCAATGTACGTATGCATATATGTATGTATGTATGTATGTATGTACGTATCAACGTATGTATGTATGTATGTACGTATCAACGTATGTATGTATGTATGTATGTATGTATGTATGTATGTATGTATGTATCAATGTATGGTGTATCAATGTATGTATGTATGTATGTATCAATGTATGTTGTATGACAATGTATGTATAAAGATGTATAATGCATAGATCAATGTATGGATTATATCAATCTAGAATGAGATATTCATGAAGTTCAAGTATGTATGAAATGATTATCAAAGATTCATGTATTTTTATGAGTGTTCAAGTATGTTGAATTGTATGTAGTAGTCAATGTATTAACTGAATGAAATTTGGTAATCATGTTGTAGTTGTGTATGTTGATGAATGTATGTATCTAGATGATATACAATGATTATGGTATGTACATGTATGTATTTTATGTATGTATCAATGTATGTATGTATGTATGTATCAATGTATGTGTGTATGTATCAATGTATGTATGTATGTATGTATCAATGTATGTGTGTATGTATCAATGTATGTATGTATGTATGTATCAATGTATGTATGTATGTATGTATGTATGTATGTATGTATGTATCAATGTATGTATGTATGTATGTATCAATGTATGTATGTATGTATCAATGTATGTATGTATGTATGTATCAATGTATGTATGTATGTATGTATCAATGTATGTGTGTATGTATCAATGTATGTATGTATGTATGTATGTATGTCGTGACAGATGTAGCAACACATGAAGGAAAGGTGAACTCCGCTGTGTTGTGTGGTCAGTAACTACACCAGTTGGAACCACTTCGGCTGGAGGGAATCAGGTACCATTTGTGGACGAGTGGAACTAGAGAAGGTGGATCACCCTGCAAGTACTGGATCAGCAAGATACATAGACAGATAGATATGATAACTCACCCACAACAACACAAGGAAGGAATTAAAAAGAAGATCTGCACGATCCAAAAAATTCAGAAAGTGGAGGAAAACAGAGTAATTGAAATCCTCAAGAATTCCCTGGAATATTTCAAACATGCACCATGCAGAAATATTGGAGAGAGAGAGAGAGAGAGAGAGAGAGAGAGAGAGAGAGAGAGAGAGAGAGAGTGGGGCAGGCAGGCAAGCTCCCCAAGTCATTCTACCACCATTACTAGTTTAAGATGCGCTTAATATCGGCGACTTTAACATTCTACCTGACGCATGACGCATGGCGGGTGATCGCTCAAGACAAGCATAGGATACAGACAGCAGTGTGGTGTGTTGTGTGTGTGTGTGTGTGTGTGTGTATGTGTGTGTGTGTGTGCGCGTTGCTGAACACAACAGTATTGTGGGACAAGCGAGGTATGTGGTGAGCGCTGTGCTCCAGCCGTTCCCTAAGGCGAGAATCTTCTTAGTAGGTTAGGTACATACTAGGAGGAAGGTAGGTATGCAGGTCTCTCTCTCTCTCTCTCTCTCTCTCTCTCTCTCTCTCTCTCTCTCTCTCTCTCTCTCTCTCTCTCTTTGCCCTGACCCCCAGAACGTACTGTCCCCAGCTCTCCACCCCCCCCCCCTTCCTAGTGCCCCACATATGTACGTACTCTCACATAACGAGGGAGGGACAGCAATTAGCATTAGTTAATTATAACAAAATAAGCCTTAATTACCCATGGTATATTGGTTAAAGTCTTTGATATGTAAATGATGTCTGGGTTGTCCACTTTCATATATATATTTTTTATGGGTAAAGTATTTATCTTTTTTTCCCCAGTGTTTTCTATGATGGTATCTTGATGTCCTTCATCCTGTGATTTCTAATTTCCAATTATCTTTCAAACGTAAATGAAGCTCATTTCAAAGCAGGAGTCTGTAGCTTTGGTCCAGTTTTGATGCAGATGGAGTGTAGCTGACCTTTAGCTGTGACGTTAGCTTTGCGCTGGGTTCAGACATATTCTATGGCGATTTGGATTCGTGATTAGAATCAGTGAATTGTGATTGAGATTGGGACTAGATTAGCTTTCCCAATCCCAAATCAGGTTTACACACAAGAGTTTCACCTCACTAGCCACAGACTGGCCAATCATACAGGAGATTTGAACAGTCTAGATTTCTTAAGTTTTAAAGTCATAAAAATTTGAAATTACTGTCTTGATTGCCTGACTGGAATCCATATATATATATATATATATATATATATATATATATATATATATATATATATATATATATATATATATATATTTTTTTTTTTTTTTTTTCATACTATTTGCCATTTCCCGCAATAGCGAGGTAGCGTTAAGAACAGAGGACTGGGTCTTTGAGGGAATATCCTCACCTGGCCCTCTTCTCTGTTCCTTCTTTTGGGAAAAAAAAAAAAAAAAAAAAAAAAGAGAGAGAGGGGAGGATTTCCAGCCTCCCGCTCCCTTCCCTTTTAGTCGCCTTCTACGACACGCAGGGAATACGTGGGAAGTATTCTTTCTCCCCTATCCCCAGGGAATAGGGAATAATATAATATATATATATATATATATATATATATATATATATATATATATATATATATATATATATATATATACATAGTGTTTGTTAAAGACCAATGCATATCTAATATTTATCAGCTTTCTGTTATTGTTTTATTTTTCACACTACAAGATCTGTCTCATCAGTAAAGTGTGAATCAAATGTCCTATATTCATTTTCACTTTACCCTTGAGATAACGCGAGACGTATTGGGCACACGAACGCTCTCCATCTTCAGTCAAACTGATCATAAATGGCACAACGAATCACAGAGAACAAAAGAGCAATGAACCACATCTCGAAGTTTTATGTCATCAGAGCGGTGACGTCGATGACATATTGATCGTTGGACCGTGTTCCTTCGGAGGTGAGGCGTGGTCGTGTGGTCAGTAGGGGGGTCAAACTCGTTGGGTCAACAGTGTGGTGGTTTTCTTGAGGTCTCTGCACCTAGGAAAGCCGAAGTGGAGGTAGGAAGTGTGGTCATGTTAGTTCTGGCTCAGGGAAATGGCAGGGCCCAAGCCTTGTTCTGGACTTTGATGATGGAGGAAACGATTATATTCTCTTATGTCCATGGCTTTTGTTATCCGTGGTCTGCTTCAGTATCATCATTTTTCAGTCAGATGCTGACGAGTGACACATTCATGTTTTGTTCCTGTTGTCTTTGTAGTTTAGAGCCACCGTTTCGAGGATGAAGTGTTAAGCGTCGACTGAGTGGTGTATGTAGTAGTCATACTGATGTAGTGTATATTGTTTTTGAAGTTTGCAACCAGCAACTGGGCAGGAGTACTTGTAAACCACATTGCTAGACTGTAGTGGGTTTGTGTCGTGTGTGAGGTTGTTTTTCATAACGTAGTCACTGGTGTTCATGTTCTCGTAGTAAATGATGATGCTGAGACGACCCTCAGGGATGCTACAGGTAATGTTACTATCTATCAAGTGAGTGTGACTGTCTATCATCTTTTTCTTGAGCATACGTTCGTTAGCATGACAGGCTAGAGACGATCTGGTTCTCATAGGAAACTTGATGTACAGTGCCAGGTTGCTGTTGGCTGAGATTAACGAGTCGAGTTTGGAGGAACACATTTGTTTCCTTATCGATGATTATTTTAGAAAAAAAAATAAACATTGTCGTTAAGATTTGCTTGACTCTGGTAATTTCTTGGTAGAAGGTCGCATGAAGACCAGTTCTTGTAAGCACGACTTAGGTAGGTTTGATAACATTCAATTTGTACCTCCCGGATCCCTCACTGCCAGTGTCCAGACACCTGCCTACGTCGGTAGACTTGCGGTCAACACTGGCTTGGTCTTCCCCACCACGAGCCCGGGGGTCCTATTGTCCAGACCCAGGTCATATGTGACCCTCAGGACGGACGACTCCTACACAGTCTTGTGTAGTTTATTAAGATGTTCTTCGTTCCTTATGTGAAGACGTAAATGCCATCAGCGCCTCGGGCAGGACGTAGCTGCACGGATAATGCTGTCGTGGAGAAGTTGGTGTTCTACATGACACATGTGGAGGTCAGCAAACGTTGGGCATAATGCAGAGCACCATGGCGACTCCCACTACCTGATGATACACATGACCCTCAGGGCTGAGGAACGAGGCTTGGCTAGTACACGCACGCACTAGGCATTCTAGCAACGCTCTAGAAATCTCGGGTGCTGGTCTTGATGGATGATTGTAGACAATGTCGAGTGTTGTCTTAATATCTGGTCCTACTGGAACATATGTAAGTAAACTCTCTACATAGAGTGATGGTGAAGAGTCCATCTGGTCGAGCGATGCGAAGAATGTAAATAATTTCATTAGTTCCTCGGCAGGAACGTAGCGAGAAATCATCCAGTTGATCTGCTTAGGTAACGTGTGTAGTGAGGGTGTAGTAACCTGGGGAAATCACAGGACGGAGTGGACTGCCGGTCTTATGTATCTCCACATTGTCATGTACGTCACCTAGGCTATGTACCGTCCAGTGGTGAGGGAGTAGTGTTGGAGATCAGCTCCAGCATTAGTAGATGAGATGAATATGTTCACCTTTTCCCAGAGCTTCAGTAAGACTGGAATTAATATCGAGGAATTTAATGCTGTCAGTCAAGAATGGGATCATACTTGATGTAATCATCTCCTGGGTGGAGGATGACACAGTTGCTGGCCTTACCTGCTCTCCTCATCATCAAATCCTCTGGTCTGCTCAGTTCGTCGTCGTGCTGAGGTTAAGCAGAGAACACCTAACCTAACCTCGACGCTTGGTGCGATCCAACCAGAGTTCCTCTATTCAGTCTAGGTGTCTGGTGATCCTGTTTCGAGCGAGAAATGATTCAACAGTTGCACTACCACCATTTTATCAGTCTTATGAAACTTAGGCTGCGAGTGGCCGTTTAATCCTAGCTTGAGCCACTGCCTTTGTCCTCAGGTTAAGCTGGGACCTGACAGGTTCATCGTCACATGACTCAGGTAGAGAGTGACTCAACCTTCCTACAGTCTGGTATGTTGCTTGATACTGTGAGCTTTGACTGATTCTACTGCCTCACACACTTGGTCGAGACACTGACCACTATCATCACACATATCATAACTAAATTGACCGACACTTCAGCCATTTCTCAGGCCACATCGTCCCTGTGGGAGTTCGTCGTGTGTCTCTTTATGGTTGTCTCTGTCAATGTAGGAGTTGTTTACGATGGTCCGTCGTACTTCTTTCATGTTTTCCTGCCGGATCGTGAGTCTTAATTTTCGTGTAAGCAGGTAGAATATTTTCTTCGATACATTGTTTATTAATAACAAATTCATATTTAACACTCAATAACTTCCTGTTGTTGTTGTTGTTTTTTCCCCGATTTTTCTGATCACACGTTTTGCTTCATCAGTTAAAGTTTGACTAAAATGTTCTATATTCATCCTTACTTGAAATCCATGAGACGTTTCGGGCACACGAACTCTGCCCATTTTCATTCAGACTGTTGATGAATGACACAACACAAAGAACGAAACAGAAATGAACCACTTCTTGAAGAGTTACAAACGAGAGTGATGATGCAGATGATGTGTTGATCATTGAACCGTGTTCCCTCGGTGTTCCTACGTGGTAGTGTGGTCGGTAAGGGTCAACGGTTGGTGAGTTTGCCTAAAGTCCGGCGGAGGTAGAGTGTGTGGTCACATGGAGTGAGGTAGCGAATAAACCGTAGAGTCCAAACTTGTGTTGTACGTTGATGATTTATGCATGGGTTATATTCTCTGATGTACATGCGTGGCTCCCGTTATCTGTAGTCTTGTAGGGTCGTGGCAACGTTTCAGAATTTTTAGATTGTTCAATATGATGCTGACGATTGACATTCATGTTATGTTGCTGTTGCATATGTAGCTTAGGACGTTCGTTTTGAGGATGAAGTGTTAAGCGTCGACTGAGTGATGTGGGAGACATACTGATGCAATTCACTTTGTTTGAAGTTTACAACCTTCGAACGGGTGTATTATACGCACACACACGCACGCACGCACGCACGCACACACACACACACACATACACACACACACATATATATATATATATATATATATATATACATTTTTTTTTTTTTTTTTTTTTATACTTTGTCGCTGTCTCCCGCGCCTGCGAGGTAGCGCAAGGAAACAGACGAAAGAAATGGCCCAACCCCCCCCCCCCATACACATGTACATACACACGTCCACACACGCAAATATACATACCTACACAGCTTTCCATGGTTTACCCCAGACGCTTCACATGCCTTGATTCACTCCACTGACAGCACGTCAACCCCTGTATACCACATCGTTCCAATTCACTCTATTCCTTGCCCTCCTTTCACCCTCCTGCATGTTCAGGCCCCGATCACACAAAATCTTTTTCACTCCATCTTTCCACCTCCAATTTGGTCTCCCTCTTCTCGTTCCCTCCACCTCCGACACATATATCCTCTTGGTCAATCTTTCCTCACTCATTCTCTCCATGTGCCCAAACCATTTCAAAACACCCTCTTCTGCTCTCTCAACCACGCTCTTTTTATTTCCACACATCTCTCTTACCCTTACGTTACTTACTCGATCAAACCACCTCACACCACACATTGTCCTCAAACATCTCATTTCCAGCACATCCATCCTCCTGCGCACAACTCTATCCATAGCCCACGCCTCGCAACCATACAACATTGTTGGAACCACTATTCCTTCAAACATACCCATTTTTGCTTTCCGAGATAATGTTCTCGACTTCCACACATTTTTCAAGGCTCCCAAAATTTTCGCCCCCTCCCCCACCCTATGATCCACTTCCGCTTCCATGGTTCCATCCGCTGACAGATCCACTCCCAGATATCTAAAATATATATATATATATATATATATATATATATATATATATATATATATATATATATATATATATATATACATATATATATATATATATATATATATATATATATATATATATATATATATATATATATATATATATATATATATATGAGTGTGTGTGTGTGTGTGTGTGTGTGTGTGTGTGTGTGTGTTACCAGACTCCACTTCCTTGAGGTTACAGCGAGAGTGAGGTCATCTCTGGCGAGGCTGGACCATCGGGAGCACAGCCTCGCCAAGGAACTTCCGACTACGCAGGAGTCCTATCCCTTCCCTGCTACTGAAAGCAACGCTCACCCTTGGGGCTACAGTTACTCCTCCTGGAAGAGGAGTCCTGGAATAAACTCCAGAACCCATTCAAGAAAAGGGTTCTGGAACAACTATATGGAGAGAGAGAGAGAGAGAGAGAGAGAGAGAGAGAGAGAGAGGGAGGGAGGGAGGGAGGGAGGGAGGGAGGGAGGGAGGGAGGGAGACAGACAGACAGACAGACAGACAGACAGACAAGACAGAGAGAGAGAGAGAGAGAGAGAGAGAGAGAGAGAGAGAGAGAGAGAGAGAGTCGGTGTGAATATATATGCAGGGGAGACACGTAAGATAAAACAAAAGAGCATCATCTATGATTCCATTAGCGTGATGAGATGTTATCTCCCGTCTCAGGATGTTATTGGGTTTTCTCCTGCATATATTAGCGATTGAAACGGTTAAGAGACAACGTGAGGTGATGAACAGCCGGGGTGTGCAGCGCTGCCAACCCAGGTGGGGAATTCATCTGTGATCCGAGTCTACATAGTTGACTTTGTAATGTGATCCAAGACGGTATATTTTGAATTTAGAACTGTGTTATGCATCGGTCTTTGATTTTCTTTTTTTTTTTCCTCCTAAGCCCTTACCTGTGTTTTTGATTTTGAATTTTGAGCGTTTATTCACATCGGAGTTTTCAAGTTAAAATTGATCATATGTCTGTCTTTCGATTCAAACTTTCATTTTGTATGTGAGCTTGAATGTGAACTTGTCTTTACCTATGAACTTTGATCTATATTTGAATTATGATTTGAACTGTGATCTAAGGCGTGTCTTGGCCTCCTCTCCCCCTCCCTCCACGCCACCCACATCTCCCCCTCACAGATGAGCGTCAAGCCGCGGTACAAGTGGGTGGCTACAGTGCCGCCCACAGCCACACCCTGGGCCCGCCTACGCCGCCCATCCTCCTCCTGGCCATCATGTGGCCCGCCCTCAGCCTCACCTAACCCTGGCCATGTCTGCGGCCACAGGCATGGGTCGGGCCACACAACGCTGACCTGAGCCCACTGCCATCAGATACTGGGGCCAATCAGAGGCGAGACGTAACCAACTCTGCTTGGCCAATCACTCAGACGTCTCATCTCTGACTGTCTCTCCTGATGAGACAACACGTTGGCCTCTGCTGGGCATACATGGCATGAGATAGACAGACAGACAGATAAGACAGACAGGAGGCGGACCACTAGCCATGTCTGATGGGCAAGATAACAATCGCCGATCCGAAGCCCTAACGAGCCAAGCTGTTCACCCTTTCAGTTCACATTGTGTAGAGGTCGGAGGTGATGAGTCTCCTAGATCATCATGGGTGGATTTTTAATAAAGAAATGATCATAAACACGTGTGCACTTTATTATCCTTATGGAAGGTAAGAGTAAATGTGTAAATGTGGACACGACACCCGCTGAGTTGAGGATCACACAACGTGGGCTGCTTCATCAAACATCATGTCTTTTTTTTTTTTTATATCACATAATGCCCCCCCCCCCCCAACAGAAAGGATTCGAACCTGGACCTTTTTGCGTGGCAGCTGGGAACGCTAACCGCTCGGCTATGATCACCCCTAATGGGGAGCGGTTAGCGTTCCCAGCTACCACGCAAAAAAGGTCCAGGTTCGAATCCTCGCAGTTGGAGGGCATTATGTATTCTATGAAAAGTGCGCGTTCGTATCTTGAAACATGACATCCAGTGCAAACGAACGTTTGTGAAATATAACCAAACGTTTCTTGGTGTTGATACTAGAACATATACTCCAGTGGATATACAGTGGGTGTTCCAATCTTTGTCCCATGTAGATCTATGTCACTTGCTTCTGTATCTCTGTGTTCACTGCCCACAGAAAAGAGATAGAATAAACTTAACATACCATCTTTACTTTCCCTCAGTTGTCTATATATCTTCTATATATCTGTTCTAATTCTAAACATGAATTGGTATAGACAGGGAATTAAAAGTCGTCTATCATATAATATCATGAAAAATACCACGAGTTCGACCGAGCGGGTGAGAGTGTAATGCTTCGTGTGTGTGTTTAACAAGTTGGAAACAAACAACCAATATGAAGGTTTAACAACAACAATAACAACATCACCAACAGCAATAATATCATCATCATCATCAACAACAACAACAACAACAACAACAACAACAACAACAATAGGTGATATGCATCTTTCATTTCAAAATGAAATAAGGATTAAAAAAAATATTTGTTAAATGAAGAACTATTTCAAAATTATCTGGAACGAAAATTAACAGATCCACACACAGACACAGCACCCACACAGCCACCACAACACCTTCACTACCACACACAGCACCCACACAGCCACCACAACACCTTCATTACCACACACAGCACCCACACAGCCACCACAGCACCTTCACTACCACACACAGCACCCACACAGCCACCACAACACCTTCACTACCACACACAGCACCCACACAGCCACCACAGCACCTTCACTACCACACACACCACCCACACAGCCACCACAGCACCTTCACTACCACACACAGCACCCACACAGCCACCACAACACCTTCACTACCACACACAGCACCCACACAGCCACCACAACACCTTCACTACCACACACAGCACCCACACAGCCACCACAGCACCTTCACTACCACACACAGCACCCACACAGCCACCACAGCTCCTTCACTACCACACACAGCACCCACACAGCCACCACAGCACCTTCACTACCACACACACCACCCACACAGCCACCACAGCACCTTCACTACCACACACACCACCCACACAGCCACCACAGCACCTTCACTACCACACACACCACCCACACAGCCACCACAGCACCTTCACTACCACACACACCACCCACACAGCCACCACAGCACCTTCACTACCACACACACACCACCCACACAGCCACCACAGCACCTTCACTACCACACACAGCACCCACACAGCCGCCACAGCACCTTCACTACCACACACAGCACCCACACAGCCACCACAGCACCTTCACTACCACACACAGCATCCACACAGCCACCACAACACCTTCACTACCACATACAGCATCCTCACAGCCACCACAGCACCTTCGCCACAATGGTTGGTGAGATTCAACCTGAGGGAAGGGAAAATAATGCAGACTAGAGACAGCCAAGGTCGACCTTGATGTGGTCATCATCCAGCGGTAGTCAAGCTACTGGAATCTTACGGTGTGAGTAGGGACTTGGGAGTCGACATCGTCCTTAACCTGTGGCCACCAGAGTCCCACGTTTGAGGAACAATTAAAAGAACACAAACGGTCTACTGGCAAATAATAGACTCAGCCAACTGTTCACATCCTATATTGGGTTAAATCTAAAATTTCCTTCTCATGTTTGGTCACGACACATACACAAGCAGAAACTACTAACAGAGAAGGTCCAGACGCGAGCTACAACCATGGTATCACAATTATGAGAGATGAGTTACAATCAGAAATTGGAGGTTATGAATTCATCAATCAGGGAAGAGCAGAGAGTAAGGGGCGACCTGATCACAACCTATAAGATTCTAAACCACTTTGGTGAAGTCAACGATAAACATTACTTCGAAAGATGCAAGGACAGAGCAACCAGAGGACATAGACATGAAATTAAAGAAGAAACTTCCTTAATAAAATAAGTAAAGAAATACTTTTATTGTATATAACAACAGTGGATGATCGGAATCAACTATTGTGAACGCTGAGAGCAAGCGAAGTTTTGAAAGTTGTATGACAAAGAGTTGAGGTCAAGAGATGGGGACCACGAGTGTAAATCTCCCTCCCTCGCTGTGCAAACAGGTAATGACAAATTAAGTCATGACAATGTACGTCCACGGCCATCACAGAAGAGGCCACAGCCACGTACAGAGCCCTCACAGCCACACACAGCACATAGCCAAAAGGCAAGAGATAATCCAAAGCTTTTCCATGAATGAAGGAGTAGATTGTCAGTTCAATAACAGTTGATCAAGCTAATGGATCCGGAGGGAAGGGTTGATCATGTAAACATGGGCGAGGAGCTGAATGACAAGCTCAAAAACGTTTTGACATAATAGCCCAAGCACCAGTGAGGTGGGACTGGAAGAGGTCTTGGAAAATATGAAAATATCTAGTAAAGATATAAACCGCATCTTGACACTCCTTGACCCACATCAGGCTCGCTGTCCTCATGAAGTCTCTCCATGTGTGCTGAAGGTGTGTGTGCAGGTACACGAGACAAGGCGCCTGAAATGTGGTTCAATAAGTCGCTGGTGGGAGGTAGAATGCCGGGGGAGCGGAAAAACGTAATTCTTTTCCTACGTCGCAGGCTCCAGTCATGGACAAAAGTTCACATCAAGGCCGGACCTTAACTGAAACATAGAAAGGGGGAAAAAGCAGAGACAAGGGAAAGCATTTACGGATTTTGAAGGAATTGAAAAATCTGTCTTTTAAAATGTACCAGGTCATAGGTAGTGGGGAAAATATGAGAGGGTAGATAGTTCTAAAGTTTGGAGGCGTAGGGAAAGAAACAGTTATCAGAAAGGTCCATCCTTGAGTTGCCGACGGACAAACATGTGACGCAGCAGCTTGCCGAGTTTTGCGAGGTTTACCTCGTGGTTTCCAAGAAAGAATGGATGTAAAAGTAATACCAAGTGTGTTCATTCAGTCAAGAGATGGAGTCACACAACCGTCAAAGGAAAGAACAAAGTTGTGAGGAATTTTCGATTGAGAGATGGGTCGAAACTGCGTCTTGGAGGCATTAAACTTAACCAGATTTCGTGTTTCATATGAATCTTAAAAAAAAAAAAGAGAGACTTGGAAGTTTCACCGACCCACAGACCAGACTTCCTGATGAGTGTGGTCAGTGAATGTGGTCTGCCAAACATTCAAAATGATAATCAGAAAGTAAATGAATGACTACTTCCTAAGGAGGAATCACCTAAGGAAGTAACGTGTAATGAACCCCTTTGACCTCCATGAGAGAGTGAGTTTGGTTTTAAGCAAAACAGAAGCTTTGGGTGGACTGTGTGTATTCAGACTACCAGAAAGCATTTGACACTATCCTACACAGGTGGCAGGTAATGAACCTGGATCTTCAGGCAGGAGTAAGTAGCAGACTACGTCGATAGAGAGATCATTTTAGAGGAAGAAAACAGGGACGCATGACAGGGAAGCCTTCTCAAGACTTGACTGGGTCGTCAGTAGTGTTGTTGTCCCACATGGGTCACTCCTGGGACCATTGCGATTTGATGTACGTAAATGACTTGCCAGAAAGGTTGGAATCATACCTAAGTATATCTATGGTCATGAGGAAGGTAAACAGTGATGGATTCTGCTTCAACTCACAAAGAGAGCGAGACAAAGTCGGTCTGATAAATGGATGATGAACTTCAGCACCAGTAAATGTAAGGTAATGAGGATGGGTCACAGTGAAAGCAGACCTCAATATGATTATCATCTTGCAGGAAACAAGCTACAGGAACCTGCGTGTGACGCGGACCTGGGTGTCGACATCGTATCTAAACCTATCGCTAGATCCTCACCTCGTGAGAATTCCAGGAGGGACAAATTGTGTGCTGGTGAATATCAGAATCCCTGGTGAATATTTGAACTGCTGGTGAATATATGAATCGTTTTCACGAACATGGATAAGGAAATATTCATCAAACTGTCCTCATCGCATGTTACACCATAACCATGATAAGCTTCTTAATTTTGGTCATCACACTTAAAGTAGCACAAAGAACTTATAGAGAAGGTCCACAGGAGAGCAACGAAGATTAGTACCAGAATAAATAAACCGAGTTAAAATGAAAGGTTAAGAGCCATACATTTAGGGAAATAAGGAAGAGAAAAGAGAAAGTTCCTAAACCAGTTTGATACATTCAGCAGTGAATAGGTCTTCACAAGATGCAAAGATAAAACAAATGAAGGCCTTAGCATAAGAATTAGGAAGAAACATATTAGAAAATCTATAAAGAAGATTTTCTGTAGTACTGTATAAGATCACTGGATAACTGGAATACACTGAGTGAGGAAGAGCGTCACTACCACCACACTGTTATAAGCAGCAGAGTCCTCCTGGTGATTCGGTTCAGATCATAAACTTTTTGACATAAAGGAACAAACAAATGGGATTAAGTTGTCTGTGAGAAGAGATGTTACCCCACAGCTGCAGGACGGGTACACGGCTGGGGGAAACACGTAGTCACGTCACCTGTACCTTCACTCAAGGAGTAAAACCTTTGTTGCCTTCACTCAAGAAGTAAACCATCTATACCTTCACTCATGGAGTAAACCTACCTTCACTCAAGGAGTAACTCCATCCCTACCTACACTCAAGAAGTAACTCCATCCCTACCTTCACTCAAGGAGTAACTCCACCCCTACCTACACTCAAGGAGTAACTCCACCCCTACCTACACTCAAGGGGTAACTCCACCCCTACCTACACTCAAGGAGTAACTCCACCCCTACCTACACTCAAGGAGTAACTCCATCCCTACCTACACTCAAGAAGTAACTCCACCCCTACCTACACTCAAGGAGTAACTCCACCCCTACCTACACTCAAGGAGTAACTCCATCCCTACCTACACTCAAGAAGTAACTCCACCCCTACCTACACTCAAGGAGTAACTCCACCCCTACCTACACTCAAGGAGTAACTCCACCCCTACCTACACTCAAGGAGTAACTCCACCCCTACCTACACTCAAGGAGTAACTCCATCCTTACCTTCACTCAAGGAGTAACTCCATCCCTACCTACACTCAAGGAGTAACTCCATCCTTACCTTCACTCAAGGAGTAACTCCACCCCTACCTACACTCAAGGAGTAACTCCATCCCTACCTACACTCAAGGAGTAACTCCACCCCTACCTACACTCAAGGAGTAACTCCACCCCTACCTACACTCAAGGAGTAACTCCACCCCTACCTACACTCAAGGAGTAACTCCATCCCTACCTACACTCAAGGAGTAACTCCACCCCTACCTACACTCAAGGAGTAACTCCACCCCTACCTACACTCAAGGAGTAACTCCACCCCTACCTACACTCAAGGAGTAACTCCATCCCTACCTACACTCAAGAAGTAACTCCACCCCTACCTACACTCAAGGAGTAACTCCACTCCTACCTACACTCAAGAAGTAACTCCATCCTTACCTACACTCAAGGAGTAACTCCATCCCCCTAGCCTACACTCAGAAGGTAACTCCACCCCTACCTACACTCAAGGAGTAACTCCACCCCTACCTACACTCAAGGAGTAAACTCCACCACCCCTACCTACACTCAAGGAGTAACTCCACCCTACCTACACTCAAGAGTAACTCCACCCCTACCTCCACTCAAGGAGTAACTCCACCCTACCTACACTCAAGGAGTAACTCCATCCCTTACCTCACTCAAGGAGTAACTCCACCCCTACCTACACTCAAGAGTAACTCCATCCCTACCTACACTCAAGGATAACTCCACCCCTACCTACACTCAAGGAGTAACTCCACCCCTACCTACACTCAAGGAGTAACTCCACCCCTACCTACACTCAAGAAGTAACTCCACCCCTACCTCACTCAAGGAGTAACTCACCCCTACCTACACTCAAGGAGTAACTCCATCCTTACCTTCACTCAAGGAGTAACTCCATCCTTACCTTCACTCAAGGAGTAACTCCATCCCTACCTACACTCAAGGAGTAACTCCATCCTTACCTTCACTCAAGGAGTAACTCCACCCCTACCTACACTCAAGGATAACTCCACCCCTACTACACTCAAGGAGTAACTCCATCCCTACCTACACTCAAGGAGTAACTCCATCCCTACCTACACTCAAGAAGTAACTCCATCCTTACCTTCACTCAAGGAGTAACTCACCCCTACCTACACTCAGGAGTAACTCCATCCCTACCTACACTCAAGGAGTAACTCCATCCCTACCTACACTCAAGAGTAACTCCATCCCTACCTACACTCAGGAGTAACTCCACCCCTACTACACTCAAGGAGTAACTCCACCCCTACCTACACTCAAGGATAACTCCACCCCTACCTACACTCAAGGAAGTAACTCCACCCCTACCTACACTCAAGAGTAACTCCATCCCTACCTACACTCAAGAAGTAACTCCACCCCTACCTACACTCAAGAAGTAACTCCACCCCTACCTCACTCAAGGAGTAACTCCATCCCTACCTACACTCAAGAAGTAACTCCACCCCTACCTACACTCCAAGGAGTAACTCCACCCCTACCTACACTCCAAGGAGTAACTCCATCCCTACCTACACTCAAGAGTAACTCCATCCCTACCTACACTCAAGGATAACTCCACCCCTACTACACTCAAGGAGTAACTCCATCCTTACCTTCACTCAAGGAGTAACTCCATCCTTACCTTCACTCAAGGAGTAACTCACCCCTACCTACACTCAGGAGTAACTCCACTCCTACCTACACTCAAGAAGTAACTCGATACACCCTTCGCGCCAGTCTAGACCCAACACATGAAACACTAACGCCTCATTCCGGTGTCATCTCTTCTCCCGGCGAACACAAACTTACTCACATGAGACACCACTCAAAGATCAGCCACAAACCAAACTTACACAAAATCCATCCAGAAACAACTGCTCGCCACCCACCCTTCACTCTCACTGACACAAGCCATGCAATGGAACCCTTTAAAAACTCTCCTGCAGTTGGCCCCTGACACTATATCAAGCTTTCATATAAAAATTCTTTGGTCCAGTTGTAGTCCAGACACTTACGGATATCTTCAACCATTCCTGACTACACAACAAAATTCCTAACACCTGGACCCTTGTTAACATAAAATCAATCCTATGGCCATCTAACCCATCCAACTTTTTCCTCTTCCTTACCGGCCTATATCACTTCTGGCTTCAGTTTCCAAACGGTAAAAAAAGATATTGTTCCACGACAGAATCATACGAAATATCCCTCCCTTCATACCCTGTCACTCTGCTATCAAGCTACACACTGACCTCACACGTTAAAGCCTAGAAGGCTGTACCTATCTACTACTCCCGTCCCGCACAGTACTAGTGGCAACAGACATCAACAAAGCATTTGACACCGTCCCCCAACACATCCCCACACAGAATATACTTGACACTACCATCCACAACAATTGCCAAATGGGGTTGGCCAATTTCATTGCTGGCCACCATGCCAGCGCCACTCACAATGGATTCACTTACAA
Source organism: Panulirus ornatus (assembly GCF_036320965.1). Classification (NCBI taxonomy): domain Eukaryota; kingdom Metazoa; phylum Arthropoda; class Malacostraca; order Decapoda; family Palinuridae; genus Panulirus; species Panulirus ornatus. The sequence goes on from NC_092230.1 coordinate 34,960,809, forward strand.
AATCTTTAAACTCTCAGATGGAGTTCTTAAGTAGCAGTTCTCTCGTCCAACTCGACCTCACATTACCTCCAGCACACCACAATAGCTTCCTCCCGTAAGCAGACGACCTCACAATCCCATCACAACACACTGACACCACAACACAACAACAAACATGCATCTCACCCGATAAAGAACGTCTACAACTCCACAAAAGTATTCAGTCACTCTTCCAACCCTAGCCAGACACGAGTCCAACTCTCGTTCTTTAGTTACCTTGAACCGACAACAACTCTCACTGAACAAACACGAACCTTCAAGGCATGACACAAGATACACACTTAACATTCACTCCCCACATCAACACAAACGCAACACACAGCCTAGATACACTTAGAATACTGACTGACACCAGATGTGGATGAGAAAAAACAATTCCTTAGCATCCAGTACAAACAATTCATCCACTCCACCTTAAACCCCGCTACATCTGCCTGGTCTTCCACCCTCTCAAAAGTAACCTCAACAAAGTTGTAAACCACAAAAACAAATCACTCAGAGCAGTAACGGGCTACCTAGCAACCACATCACCTGACATCTACACAATGTAACGAAAATCTTCCCAATACAATCCCACCACAACAACAGTTCAACACTCGATATCATTGTTGCAACAGCACTAGCTAGAACTCCCTCCTCCACCATCCACACCAGTCCACACCGAACCAGTAACCCCAAACACACACAAGATGCTTGCCCCTCCCTCACGCTTCCGCAAACTTCGACTCACAGAAACACTTCACCCCCAAACAAACTTAACAAAGACGAAGCACATCCACACTGAAATAACCCAGCAAAGCATTAAACAACCGTCTTCCTAACTTACGTCTGAAGTAACCACCACACCACCACACCACCACCAGACGTACGGAACGTCCCTCCCCTGACGAACACAAGTCACCCTTTCCTGTCCACACTGGGGACCTCAGCCATCCCTGTACTACAGCCCAACGTGGGTTCCGTCCCTCCTGTGACTCCCCCCTCACACTCACGATGCCACTGCCAGTGTGAAGACACAGAACAGTTACTGCCGCTCAGCTGCCCTCTCTCTCTCTCTCTCTCTCTCTCTCTCTCTCTCTCTCTCTCTCTCTCTCTCCACAAGGACGCACACACACACATCATCACTACGCTTTATGACCTGTAGTCTCGCCCAGTCAATGTGGGAGGCTTCCTGAGCCAGCGAGAGCTCTGTAAAGACGCACACGCACAGACACCCAACACACACCAACAAACAGAAACACACACAAACACACACACATAAATGTGTGTGTGTGTGTGTGTGTGTGTGTGTGTGTGTATTTCTATATTCGCTGTTTACCGAGTTAAAGAGGCAGCGCCAGGAACAGACGAAGAAAGGCCACATTCGCTCACATTTACTCTCTAGCTGTCATATGTAATGCACCGAAGCTCCCTATCCACAACCAGGCCCCACAGAACTTCCATGGTTTACCCAGGGAGCTTCACATGCCCTGGTTCACTCCACTGACAGCATCTCGACACCAGTACACCACTTTGTTCCAATTCACTCTATTCCGTGCACGCCTTTCACTCTCCTGCATGTTCAGGCCCCGATCGCTCAAACATTTTTCCACTGCATCCTTACATCTGCAATTTGGACTCCCACTTCTTGTTTCCTCCACTTCTCACTCATGTATGTTATATATATATATATATATATATATATATATATATATATATATATATATATATATATATATATAATATCCTTTACCACCAAGTTCATCAAAAGAGACAAAGTACCAAATCACATTACCAGACTCACATTAATAAACTCCACACCCACACTACCAGACCCACACTACCAGATCCAGACCCACACTACCAAATCCAAAGCCACACTACCAGACGCACGGCATCGAACTCCACAGCTACAGAACCTCAGAACAAACCCAGAGCGGCAGCAAATCCCGGATCGTAGCAGCGTCTGGGGCAACTCTATGAATACTTATCAAGTTAGCTGTGAAGAATGGCCCATGATGTGAGCGGAGACCAATACGCGAACATTACTTCTCGTTGTAGCTGGCCAACCCTTGGAGAGGACTCGACCTGCTGCTGCTACCAGAATGACACAAGACTTACAGGTAGGGAGCCGAGGGAATCAGAAAAGTTTTGGGATAGAACAATCTGCTGTTGAGAGTGAGGGAGGGAGGGTATCTCCAAGCCGCCATCATGGCTTTTCTATTAGGGGTATGATTGCATGGCAAAAGTTATAATAATAGAGCAATTTCGTGAGTGGGGGAGACGACAGGAAGGAGTGAAGCGGCCCCGCACACACACACACACACACACGCTCACAAGGGGCGTAATGGACTCAGCAGCAGACATGGAGTGCACACCAGTTTGCATAATGGGCAAAAACAGCAAAACTGAATCTATTGCTCAAAAGATATACAGAAAATATTTTGTGCAAGTTGAAAATCTAATGAGAAAAGGGAAAGAGCTTGACAATATATATATATATATATATATATATATATATATATATATATATATATATATATATATATATAGGTAACCTGGTCATGTACATGATGAGTGAGCTGTAGTTTAGATAAGTGCTGGTCCTTTTCATTATGAATCTGTGAAGCATTCTTTTAGTTTATTAAGGAACTGTGATTTTACCAGCACATAATTCTGAAAGACTTCTTTTTGTGTAATAAATTTCTCAGTAACTGTACAATTGTCTACTTGCTGTTGATATTTTTTTTTTACATGTAATTATAGCAGAGGTCTTAGATTTTTTTCTTTTTAAATCTTAGAATTGTTTGGCTCAATTTTTATACAATACTGTATCTGCAATCATTCCTCGATAGGTTATAGCATTTTACAGTCAAAAATATATTTAATCATACAAATATTTTCCTCTAATGCATGCTGGTACGCGAGTTAAGTTTGAAGTGCTTTATCTTATAAACCACAAGATACAGGTTTGGTAACTAAAGTCATATGGAAATTAGATATTTTTAGATACCATAATTATTTTGGAGACCAAGAAATATACAATCCCTGGGGATAGGGGATTAAGAATACTTCCCACGTATTCCCTGCGTGTCGTAGAAGGCGACTAAAAGGGGAGGGAGCGGGGGGCTGGAAATCCTCCCCTCTCGTTTTTTTTTTTTAATTTTCCAAAAGAAGGAACAGAGGGGGCCAGGTGAGGATATTCCAAAAAAGGCCCAGTCCTCTGTTCTTAACGCTACCTCGCTGGCGCGGGAAATGGCGAATAGTTGAAAAAAATAAAAATATGTTTTATAGGTACAGATGCGTCTCTTGCTACAGTAGGGCCAGATATGATCTCGCAACAGTAACATGTAGAGATGTGGTCAAGAAGAATACAGCGACTCCAGCCACATACCCCACATACCACCATGTTGTCATACCCAGCTCCAGCCTCACATACCCCACATACCACCATGTTGTCATACCCAGCTCCAGCCACATACCCCACATAGCACCATGTTGTCATACCCAGCTCCAGCCTCACATACCCCACATACCACCATGTTGTCATACCCAGCTCCAGCCTCACATACCCCACATAGCACCATGTTGTCATACCCAGCTCCAGCCTCACATACCCCACATACCACCATGTTGTCATACCCAGCTCCAGCCACATACCCCACATAGCACCATGTTGTCATACCCAGCTCCAGCCTCACATACCACCATGTTGTCATACCCAGCTCCAGCCACATACCCCACATACCACCATGTTGTCATACCCAGCTCCAGCCACATACCCCACATAGCACCATGTTGTCATACCCAGCTCCAGCCACATACCCCACATACCACCATGTTGTCATACCCAGCTCCAACCTCACATACCCCACATACCACGATGTTGTCATACCCAGCTCCAGCCACATACCCCACATAGCACCATGTTGTCATACCCAGCTCCAGCCTCACATACCCCACATAGCACCATGTTGTCATACCCAGCTCCAGCCACATACCCCACATAGCACCATGTTGTCATACCCAGCTCCAACCACATACCCCACATAGCACCATATTGTCATAACCAGCTCCAGCCACATACCCCAACATACCACGATGTTTTCCTATCATCTTAAGGAGACAATGGACGTATCTGTTTGCCGTCTTATCTTATCAGCGAAAGTTAAAAACCATGATTTGTGGCGTAAGTTCTGATACCTTGAAATTACGATTTACCTCTTTGTCTTGGGATCTGGAGTTAAGATTTACCTCCCTGCCACCTCCAGGGTCCTGTGTTAGGATTTACCTCCCTGCCACCTCCAGGGTCCTGTGTTGGGATTCACCTCCCTGCCTGAAGGTCCTGTGTTAGGATTCACCTCCGTGCCTGAGGGTCCTGTGTTAGGATTTACCTCCCTGCCTGAGGCTCCTGTGTTGGGATCTACCTCCCTGCCTGAAGGTCCTGTGTTAGGATTCACCTCCGTGCCTGAGGCTCTTGTGTTGGGATTTACCTCCCTGCCTGAGGCTCCTGTGTTAGGATTTACCTCCCTGCCTGAGGCTCCTGTGTTAGGATTTACCTCCCTGCCTGAGGCTCCTGTGTTAAGATTTACCTCCCTGCTTGAGGCTCCTGTGTTAGGATTTACCTCCCTGCCTGAGGCTCCTGTGTTGGGATTTACCTCCCTGCCTGAGGCTCCTGTGTTAGGATTTACCTCCCTGCCTGAGGCTCCTGTGTTAAGATTTACCTCCCTGCTTGAGGCTCCTGTGTTAGGATTTACCTCCCTGCCTGAGGCTCCTGTGTTGGGATTTACCTCCCTGCCTGAGGCTCCTGTGTTAGGATTTACCTCCCTGCCTGAGGCTCCTGTGTTAAGATCTACCTCCCTGCTTGAGGCTCCTGTGTTAGGATTTACCTCCCTGCCTGAGGCTCCTGTGTTAGGATTTACCTCCCTGCCTGAGGCTCCTGTGTTAAGATCTACCTCCCTGCCTGAGGCTCCTGTGTTAGGATTTACCTCCCTGCCTGAGGCTCCTGTGTTAGGATTTACCTCCCTGCCTGAGGCTCCTGTGTTAAGATCTACCTCCCTGCCTGAGGCTCCTGTGTTAGGATTTACCTCCCTGCCTGAGGCTCCTGTGTTAGGATTTACCTCCCTGCCTGAGGCTCCTGTGTTAAGATCTACCTCCCTGCCTGAGGCTCCTGTGTTAGGATTTACCTCCCTGCCTGAGGCTCCTGTGTTAGGATTTACCTCCCTGCCTGAGGCTCCTGTGTTAAGATCTACCTCCCTGACTTAGGGTCCTGTGTTAGCGGTCTAAGGTCACCCTCATCCTTTGTGCTCAACACAGTAAAAAAAAAGAAAAAAAAAAGTTCCAGTTCTGCACACACACACACACACACAGTATAAGTTCTGAGGACCCGTGCCAGGCAGCAGCTATTAAAAGTTTCAAGTTTTAAGGAAGTCGTCCAGCAGGTGATGAAGAAGGTCGTCACACCTCGTCAGCCCAGGTCGTACCACGCGAGACGAGGTTGCAAGTTAGGTCAAACTACCACTCACGATTATAAGTTTCACCAGGCGATTATCATGACAATGTTGCTCAGCAATAAGAAGTAATCATTAATCATCAATAAGAATTAATCATTAATCATCAATAAGAATTATCATTAATCATCAATAAGAATTAATCATTAATCATCAATAAGAATCATCATTAATCATCAATAAGAATTAATCATTAATCATCAATAAGAATTAATCATTAATCATCAATAAGAATTATTATTAATCAACAAGAATTATCATTTATCATTAATAAGGATTATCATGAATCATTAATAACAATCATCATTGATCAACAAGAATTATCATTAATCATCAATAAGAATCATCATTAATCATCAATAAGAATTATCATTAATCATCAGTAAGAATTATCATTAATCATCAATAAGAATCATCATTAATCATCAATAAGAATCATCATTAATCATCAATAAGAATTATCATTAATCATCAATAAGAATTATCATTAATCATCAATAACAATTAATCATTAATCATCAATAAGAATCATCATTAATCATCAACAAGAATTAATCATTAATCATCAACACAATCGTCTCTGTTTGATCATGTGTAATTACATGATCATTAATTTTTTTCATCACGGACTTTATTTACAATTTAGAAAATAAAAAAATCATAATTTTTACTTCAGGAGAGTTTCCGACCCAGGTAGCCATTAATGTCAATACATGTATTATTCTCCTCGGTGGAAAATATACATATGGATGTTTGCGCTGGAACTGACATGTTATACAACTTCACAAAGTTATTGGACGGTTATGGCAGATTTAGAACAATATATATATGGCACAATAAATTACCGACCTTTCCGTAACATGGAAAAGTAATAGTTTTACATATTTTGGTATAATACCCCGTTATATCCGGGTTAGTTTACAAGTGCGGCTGACAGATGTCACTCAGTCTTCTATATTGACCATCCAGTGCTCGGCGGGTTCACACCTCTCACGTGAACTGAGGGTCAGCAAGGAACCCCCCCAGCGTTTGTTGTCAGCACGCGGCACGCGCCTGGCCTGAGGCATCCTGCTCACCACTGTGTCAGGGGGGCGTCAGGGCCAGTGTGTCAGGGGGCGTCAGGGCCAGTGTGTCAGGGGGGGTGTCAGGGCCAGTGTGTCAGGGGGCGTCAGGGACAGAGTGTCAGGGGGCGTCAGGGACAGAGTGTCAGGGGGCGTCAGGGCCAATGTGTCAGGGGAGTGTCAGGGCCAGAGTGTCAGGGGACGTCAGGGCCAGTGTGTCAGGGGGCGTCAGGGCCAGTGTGTCAGGGAGCGTCAGGGCCAGAGTGTCAGGGGGGTGTCAGGGCCAGTGTGTCAGGGGGCGTTAGGGCCAGAGTGTCAGGGGGCGTCAGGGCCAGTGTGTCAGGGGGGTGTCAGGGCCAGTGTGTCAGGGGGCGTTAGGGCCAAAGTGTCAGGGGGCGTTAGGGCCAGAGTGTCAGGGGGGTGTCGGGGCCAGTGTGTCAGGGGGTGTCAGGGCCAGAGTGTCAGGGGGCGTCAGGGCCAATGTGTCAGGGGGGTGTCAGGGCCAGTGTGTCAGGGGGGTGTCAGGGCCAGTGTGTCAGGGGGCGTCAGGGCCAGAGTGTCAGGGGGGTGTCGGGGCCAGTGTGTCAGGGGGCGTTAGGGCCAGAGTGTCAGGGGGGTGTCAGGGCCAGAGTGTCAGGGGGGTGTCAGGGCCAGTGTGTCAGGGAGCGTCACTGTAACAGGGGGGGGGGGTAATATCCCAGAGCTGAATACCAGTCACCCAGATTAACACAGACTGTGATGAAATAATGGCAATAAATCTACATGGAGCGGAGGTCAACACGACGGCTGTGGTCAGGCTGGGTCAGCAGCCACCAGCGGGTCACGTGGTCTGAGTGACGGTAATGACGTCATGCTGTGCTGCCAAATACCTCTGGTGTGAGGTATGGAGGAGAGGTTCTGGTGATACACAACGCTACCCTCTGTTCAACGGTAAACATCTTGAGCAAGCAGGAATGGTGTTTTAGTCGTCTGATCAGAATTTGATATCTAGTTTCCACTCCCACACTTGTGTGAATACGTATGATAACCATATTCTTAGGTAGCAAGTTCCTCTGTGGCCTTCTCTACACTCCAGATAAATATAAATTCAGATAATCATTCTATATAAATATCTTTCCGTCAATATATTACCATAGAGGCGAAGTTCAATCTCAGTGAATCACAAAAGTAAATCTACATCACACGATACACATCAGTTAAACGACGTACGAATGAAATAAAGAAATAGATATGTACTTCAATATGGTGTGTGATGAACCACAGGTGCTGGTCTGGGTCGGCAAGTGATGCATACGACTCGAATGATCAACATTAAGTTCGTGAACAACACTACTACACCCAGGATCGTCAGACGAATCTGTACAGGAATCTGACTCAGGTCATTATCTTCCCCAAGAGTGACCACTTGGTCATGTGTGAGGGATGTGTTCTCCACTTGAGCTCTTCTGTCGGAGAAATCTTGAATGATTTCTGGTCAGCTCACGTGCTGAGCTGGACCAACCTGTGGACCCTCCTGGTAATGCCACTTGTCTCTATGTCACAATACCGTGGCTGGCAGATCCGACACCTCACACGTACAGCTTCCTTGTACTGCCCATGTGGTGGATGGTTCCTGATAGACTGTATAGATAACATAGGTATATGAAAGTTCAAGATAACCTCTAGTACGGGGTTGTGTTGTCTTCCATCACTCTAATTCACATTTACCAATCATCATGTCATTAATTAGCCCCACACAGGGAGGGACACCTTTCTGAAATGGTACTGTCGTCACCCAGTACCTGTTTGCCAAGGGCTCCTGCAGTATCAAGGCCGCGCTACACTCAGTAGCAGGGAAAGGATGGACGCCTTGGAGACAAGATGTTCATGGACGAGACTGTATTCTGTTTCGTCACCTTAGGTTAATACAACCTCACTAAGGGTGACCCTCCACCCGCTGTGTAGCATCATGCAACGTCACCTTGTGTGATCTGGCTGAACCTAGTCAGTCCGTTCTTCAGCTGTCAACTGTCGCGTTCCGCCACTTACATTCTGTCTCATTCGGTGATGTGAACTTTCAGAACATGAAAACCTGAATCACCATGAACATCATACTCTGCCCCTAATCTGGACATGAGTAAATTATATGAAAATATCTTCCTCGAAGCCCAAATGATACATAGCAATTCGTGTCTCCAATCCCATTGTGGTAAGACGAGTTCATAGCATTATGTACGTACGTATGATTTACCTTCGTCCTAATGATTATTCTGAAGTGATTTATTGCTTCAAGTGTCTCGAAAACACTGTAACTGCGTCTCTCCACCAACCCAAGTCGACTCTGGGAGATGAAGTGAAATATTAACTTTCTTTGATTCATATACTCATCACATAGGTCTTCCACAGACTTACTTTATCATCCAACTCTCCTCCAGTGTCGGTGATCAACACACGAGATGTACTGTAACAATAAATCATTTCATTCAAATATCTTAACAACAGTTGAGTGCGAGTGTGCTCCAGCGGGTGGACTTGCCCACACTGTCCTTGTGTGAACACATCGACCATATAACACGTCACTCTCCATCACCTGGTCGAGTTTAGGATGATCCTGCCTCTCTCGTAGTCCATCGACCTCTGGTTATGGCAGCAGAGAATGTGGCGTCGTGGTGTTACCTCCCGTGTTGATGGCAGGTGAGATATCTCTGTCCACACTGGGTAATTTACCCCTGCCATGTGTGGCTGACCAATGACGCTTCAATCGTGTCAGGCTGTATACATCTGTCTTCCCCCGAGTCAGGTGCATCGTGAACCAACCAATACGAACACCTGCCGTACTAAACGTGTCGGCAGCATCAAGTGTGAGGCTCTTGCAGCAGATGAGCCTAGCTCAACGTATCGAGAGATAACCTTATCTTCCGTAAGGAGTGCGTGTAATAGCAACCAGAGGATTATAGCATAGCTAGACGGGGTCTTCAAGCAGGTACTACTGTATGAGGGGATCATTCTCTGTGCTCTACCATCCCTGTCATTACGGCTACCTTCTGCTGTCATTGTGGTCCCCCTTCCTCTGTTCTTAAGACTATGTTCTCCTGTTATTAAGGCTCATGTCTGCTGTTATCTGCTCTTACTTGGGTTGTTATCACGGCTACTTTCTGCTGGTCTACACCTGCTACAGGAGTCTGATGTATATTCTACAGACTAAAACTTTGTATCGTCGATGAATCGTTGCACACTTGTGTACTGGGTGATGAGGAAGGATATCCTTAATGTTGTGTTTGTGTCAATATTACATATAAAGTGTCGTGTTATGTGACTATTGAACTGTCTTCGCTGGTGTGCATGGTGAGGTGGTCACCTTGTGACCTGGTGAGCCTGGTGACCTTGTCACCTTGTGACCTGGTGAGCCTGGTGACCTGGTGAGCCTGGTGACCTGGTAAGCCTGGTGATCCTGGTTTCGATATGTGGTAACCACGAGTGGTGTATCATCCAGTTGATGTTTACGGTAAACACTGGCGTGTTTGAGTCTTTGTTTACACCATCAGGATCCCCATCACGGCGCAGCCCAGCTGATCACCTGCAGCCTCACACCGGCTCACCACCCTCCTCACACGTCTCCTCACCACGACGGTACGACTCTCCACCACCACCTCACCATGCTTCACCACGACGGTACGACCCTCCAGCACGACCTAGCCATCCTTGGGTATTACGACCTGGCCTTTGATCCGCCCTTAAGGGCCCAGGTCATAGCCCAAAGCATCCTACCCAAGGGTCGTACCGTCGCTCTCCAAGGGTCGTACCGTCGCTCTCCAAGGGTCGTACCGCTGGGCTCGAGACGTCAGTCAGTAGTCGTAAATAATTGCCGAAGAATTAAAGCTGTGCGTAAGTTAAGAGTTGTGGAAGTGGAATGAATAAATCATTACAGGAGTTAGGACGAGAATGGGCGGGAGCAGAGCAGCTTGGCTCCCGGCTCACGGACAGAACAACATCATGTCTCAACCATTGTCCAGCATCAAGGAAACATGAGGATTCCTCTCACTCCTTTTTCTTTTTTCATTTCTTCAACTTCTGTACATGGGAGTGCAAACAACAATAGCTCCTTCGCAAACTACACAGCACGCAAACAATGTACAAGTCTTTTTTTGACAAACAACACAGGTGAAGAGTATGTTTAGATGATTCTTTGACTTACTACATGGCAGCTTAAAGGTATATCAGAACTGCTGTATATTGAATAGAAAAAAAACAACTCCCTCTATGCAAATACGGACTGTATTGAATATACAACAGTGCACAAACCCGTCCTTACATACAATGACTGTACTGTATTTCATACAACACCAGAAATCTATGCAGCATTTCATAGACAACTCTCGTTTCGTTAAAATACAACTAAGTAAACTGAAATAATACATGAATAAATTCAGTGTATCGCTGAAGGAAATATTCCTTTTATATATTCTTGTTAAAGTATCTGCAAGTCTTTCAGGCTTTTCCACATTTTCTTTCCCAAGAGTTTTACACATATTTCACTATGAATACAGACGACTGCCAATCATTCACCGAGCTGTACACCAGTTTCAGGTTCCATATATATATATATATATATATATATATATATATATATATATATATATATATATATATATATATATATTTCATGTTTGGTTAAATATGCAGACATTCTCCTTAACATTTGGGTCGACCAGGGGCAACTTTTACATGTTGTTATGACTCTCTCTCTCTCTCTCTCTCTCTCTCTCTCTCTCTCTCTCTCTCTCTCTTATTAAGGACAGCGAGGCAAACTTTCAGTAGCACAGAAACGTACAGTATTTCATCTCTTTTTGTGTCTTTTTTTGATTAAAAAAGTTATTGCCGACGTTTAACACCACACTCAAACCTTTTTTTTTTCTTATGTGTCTGCCTGTTTGTCTGTGTCTGTCTGTGTGTTCGTCTGTCTACACAGTATACAACTCTTCACGCGTCACAAAAGTACGTCTCTCTCTCTCTCTCTCTCTCTCTCTCTCTCTCTCTCTCTCTCTCTCTCTCTCTCTCTCTCTCTCTCCCCACCCTGACATGCGATCTTCCGGCGACTGAAAAGTACCTGGAACCTCTTACAATTTGGCTGGAAGGCACCTGGAACCTCTTACAGTATGACTAAAAGGTACCTGGAACCTCTTACTCTGTGGCTGGAAGGCACCTGGAACCTCTTATAGAGTCTCCTTACCTTGAAATCGTCCTCCTAGATCTAGATCTTCCTAGCTCTAGATCTTCCTACTTCTAGTATCAAAATATTCCCCGGCTCTAGCATCTAGATTTTCCAGGTTCTTGCATCTAGAAATACAATGAGTCATAATGACACTTGAACACCTCTCTCTCTACCCATTCACCACATCCATTTTCATTATACTTTGCATCTTATAATTTACGGGAAAGTATAGAAACTATACCTTTTTTGTACTTTAAAGGAAAGTAGAGAAACTTTGCACTCATATACTTTAAAGTATAGAAACACTCCAACTTTAAAAGTATAGAAACTTTGCACTCTTATACTTTAAAGTATAGAAACACTCCATTCTTATACTTTAGAGTAAAGTATAGAAACTTTCGATTTTATAATTTAGAGCAAAGTATAGAATCTTTCGCCAAACGTCGCAGGTGCTCTGGTCGTGATGTGTTGTGCCTAAGTCTGGTGTGTTGGTCTGTGTCGAGATAATGGTTAATGTTGCTTACTTTCGCAACATCCGATCTGCTCACGATCTTGAGTACGACGGTTCGACCCTCGAGCACGACGGTACGACCCTTGGGTATGATGTCCTTGATCATTATACCAGAAAGCCGTACCATCGTGCTCAAGGGTCGTACCACCGTGCTCAAGGGTCGTACCACCGTGCTCAAGGGTCGTACCATCGTGCTCAAGGGTCGCACCATCGTGCTCAAGGGTCATACCACCGTGCTCAAGGGTCGTACCACCGTGCTCAAGTGTCGTACCATCGTGCTCAAGTGTCGTACCATCGTGCTCAAGGGTCGTACCACCGTGCTCAAGGGTCGTGCCATCGTGCTCAAGTGTCGTACCATCGTGCTCAAGGGTCGCACCATCGTGCTCAAGGGTCATACCACCGTGCTTAAGGGTCGTACCACCGTGCTCAAGTGTCGTACCATCGTGCTCAAGTGTCGTACCATCGTGCTCAAGGGTCGTACCATCGTGCTCAAGTGTCGTACCATCGTGCTCAAGGGTCGTACCATCGTGCTCAAGTGTCGTACCATCGTGCTCAAGGGTCGTGCTGCATCGTTCACCGGTGGTGCCCTACAGCTACAAGATGTAGTCGTACCTACGACCCGCTACGACACCGCACCACTGACAGCCCCAAGGTTTGAAAAGCTTCCAAAAGCTGTTGCTTCTTTAAGACGAGCCCGGGGGGTCCAGGTCGTGCTGCCGGACGACACGAACGATACAAAAGAATATTGAGCGAGA